>NC_082662.1:56609024-56912055 GCF_025265405.1 Mesoplodon densirostris | reverse complement strand
TCAATGAATTTGGTAAAGTAGCAGGATACAAAATTAATGCACAGAAATCCCTGGCGTTCCTGTACACTAATGATGAAAAATCTGAAAGTGAAATCAAGAAAACACTCCCATTTACCATTGCAACAAAAAGAATAAAATATCTAGGAATAAACCTACCTAAGGAGACAAAAGACCTGTATGCAGAAAATTATAAGACACTGATGAAAGAAATGAAAGATGATACAAATAGATGGAGATATATACCATGCTCCTGGATTGGAAGAGTCAATATTGTGAAAATGACGCTACTACCCAAAGCAATCTACAGATTCAATGCAATCCCTATCGAACTACCACTGGCATTTTTCACAGAACTAGAACAAAAAATTTCAAAATTTATTTGGAAAAACAAAGGACCCTGAATAGCCAAAGCAATCTTGAGAACGAAAAATGGAGCTGGAGGAATCAGGCTCCCTGACTTCAGACTATACTACAAAGCTACAGTAATGAAGACAGTGTGGTACTGGCACAAAAACAGAAAGATAGATCAATGGAACAGGATAGAAAGCCCAGAGATAGACCCACGCACATATGGTCACCTTATCTTTGATAAAGGAGGCAGGAATGTACAGTGGAGAAAGGACAGTCTCTTCAATAGGTGGTGCTGGGAAAACTGGACAGTTACATGTAAAAGTATGAGATTAGATCATTCCCTAACACCATACACAAAAATTAGCTCAAAATGGATTAAAGACCTAAATGTAAGGCCAGAAACTATCAAACTCTTAGAGGAAAACATAGGCAGAACACTCTATGACATAAATCACAGCAAGATCCTTTTTGACCCACCTCCTAGAGAAATGGAAATAAAAACAAAAATAAACAAATGGGACCTAATGAAACTTCAAAGCTTTTGCACAGCAAAGGAAACCATAAACAAGACCAAAAGACAACCCTCAGAATGGGAGAAAATATTTGCAAATGAAGCAACTGACAAAGGATTAATCTCCAAAATTTATAAGCAGCTCATGCAGCTCAATAGCAAAAAAACAAACAACCCAATCCAAAAATGGGCAAAAGACTTAAATAGACATTTCTCCAAAGAAGATATACAGATTGCCAACAAATGCATGAAAGAATGCTCAACATCATTAATCATTAGAGAAATGCAAATCAAAACTACAATGAGATATCATCTCACACCAGTCAGAATGGCCATCCTCAAAAAATCTAGAAACAATAAATGCTGGAGAGGGTGTGGAGAAAAGGGAACACTCTTTCACTGTTGGTGGGAATGTGAATTGATACAGCCGCTATGGAGAACAGTATGGAGGTTCCTTAAAAATCTAAAAATAGAACTACCATATGACCCAGCAATCCCACTACTGGGCATATACCCTGAGAAAACCATAATTCAAAAAGAGACATGTACCAAAATGTTCATTGCAGCTCTATTCACTATAGCTCCGAGATGGAAACAACCTAAGTGTCCATCATTGGATGAATGGATAAAGAAGTTGTGGCAAATATATACAATGGAATATTACTCAGCCATAAAAAGAAATGAAACTGAGCTATTTGTAATGAGGTGGATAGACCTAGAGTCTGTCATACAGAGTGAAGTAAGTCAGAAAGAGAAAGACAAATACCGTATGCTAACACATATATATGGAATTTAAGAAAAAAAAATGTCATGAAGAACCTAGGGGTAAAACAGGAATAAAGACACAGACCTACTTGAGAATGGACTTGAGGATATGTGGAGGGGGAAGGGTAAGCTGTGACAAAGCAAAAGAGAGGCATGGACATATATACAGTACCAAACGTAAGGTAGATAGATAGTGGGAAGCAGCCGCATAGCACAGGGAGATCAGATAGGTGCTTAGTGACCGACTGGAGGGGTGGGATGGGGAGGGTGGGAGGGAGGGAGACACAAGAGGGAAGGGATGTGGGAACAGATGTATATGTATGACTGATTCACTTTGTTATAAAGCAGAAACTAATAAAAAACCCAGGGAGAAAAAAAATTTACTGTTATACTTATTTTTCAATATTTATGAATGTACCCAATATTTCTATAAGACTATACCTCGTTAGTGATGCAGCACCAAAAATATAGTCAATTTCCATAGAAAGCATCATATTACTTTATTAATATTTATTGTTCAAGTAACCATCTCAAACTATTTTTCTTAATCTAAATTTGCTTTGGCTTTAGGAGAATATTTTATACCTTTATTTGTCATACATCAGTGGCTTAGATACCACTTTCAAAATTTTTGTCCATCTCCAGTCATCAACTTTATTTTCTTCATATTTTTGTTTAAATTGACTAATTTTATTTTAATTAACTTAAGTAATAATATGATTAAAATCAAGGGATTGGTATGATAGCTGTAATTTTTCAAATAACCATTAAAATAAAACCCAGAGTGTAGAGTCCATAATTGTTATTACCTGGAGTGTTAGTTCAAGGCAAGCTATAACTCTTGTTGCTTTTAAGCTGCTGAAAACTGAGATTCTCTGCTTTTTATTACAGAATAACTTAGCCTATCCTGAATGATGAGGTAGAAAATTTTTATATTAATGGTTGTGCACCACCCCTCAAATTTTGCATTCAAAATTTCCTAAAATCCTTTAGTGGCTGCAAAAGTAAAAACTCACAAAGTGAGAACACAAGAAGGCCAGCAAAAAGTGGCTAGGAGGAAGATATTTTAATAGCTGCATGCAGCTGGGGAGAAAGAGTTCAAAGTTCACATTCTGTCAAGTTAGAAGGGTTTGGTGAACATCTCAGACTTTTCACTAAAACCTCAGAAAAGCCATACCTTATAAGAAGCCCAGGACTATGGGCTCCAGTCTAGCATTAAATGCAAAATGAAAATAAATCCATTATAACAGAACTTAAAACAAGCTTCCACTTATGATTAACGTGATTCATATGTGTGGTTACTAGAGGCTGAGAGTGGGAGGAGGGAGAATTGGAGCAAGGTCATCAAAAGGTACAAACTTCCACTAAAAAGACAAATAAGTACTAGAGGCATAAAGTAGAACATGATGACTATATTTAACACTGCTTGATACACAGGAAAGTTGTTAAGTGTAAATTCTAAGAGTTCTCATCACAAGGAGAATTTCCCCCCTCCTTTTCCCCTTTCTTCTTTTCTTTATATCTATATGAGATAATGGATTCTACCTTAACCTATTGTGATAATCATTTCACGATATATGTAAATCAAACTATCATGCTGTATGCCTTAAACTTATCTGGTGATGTATGCCAATTGTTTCTCAATAAAACTGAAAAAAAAAAGATTAATGTGATCCACCAATAGCTTAACTCTCTGTTAGTACAAATTCAACTTTCTTTCAAAAATACAGTATCTCTATAATGTATTATCCATACTGTCCAGGATAAAATAAGGTATGACTAGAAATTTGGAGAAACAGGAACATATAAGCAAACAATCAAAGAGAAAACATAGTCAAGAGAAGCAAATCCATAGATGACTTTTATGTTAGCATTGAGACAGGAATTTAAAAATAGGTTTTATAAATATGTTAATGGATTAAAAAGAAAAGATGAGCTGGACTTCCCTGGTGTTGCAGTGGTTAAGAATCTACCTGCCAATACAGAGGACATGGTTTCAATCCCTGGTCCAGGAAGATCCCACATGCTGCAGAGCAACTAAGCCTGTGTGCCACAACTACTGAGATCACGTGCTGCCACTAGTGAAGCCCATGGGCTCTAGGGCCCATGTGCTGCAACTACAGAAGCCTGTGAGCCTAGAGCCTGTACTCCACAACAAGAGAAGCCAGCACAATGAGAAGCCCGCAGGCTGCAATGAAGAGTAACCCCCTGCTAACCTCAAATAGAGAAAGCCTGTGTGCAGCAATGAAGAACCAATGCAGCCAAAAAAAAAAAAAAAAAAAAAAAAAAAAAAAAAAAAAAGATGAGCAAAATGGGTGAAAGACAGGGAATCCCAAAAACAAAATGAAAATTATAAAAGAACCAACTTGAAATTATAGAGCTGAAAAAATACAATATCAAAAAAGAAAACATTGGGACTTCCCTGGTGGTGCAATGGTTAAGAATCCATCTGCCAATGCAGGGGACACAGGTTTGATCCCTGGTCTGGGAAGATCCCACATGCCTCGGAGCAACTAAGCCCGTGTGCCATAACTACTGAGCCTGCACGTCACAACTACTGAAGACGGTGTGCTCTAGGGCCTACATGCTGCAACTAATGAGCCTGCATGCTGCAACTACTAAAGTCTGCACACCTATAATCTGTGCTCCGCAACAAGAGAAGCCACTGCAATGAGAAGCCTTCACACTGCAATGAAGAGTAGCCCCGACTTGCTGCAACTAGAGAAAGCCCACGTGCAGCAAGCAACAAAGACCCAACACAGCCAAAAAAAAAAAAAAAAAAAAAAAAGAAAAAGAAGAAATTAATCGATAGAATTTAAAAGATTGGATACTGCAGAAAAATGGACAAATCAATTTAAAGACAAGAGAACAGAAATTATACAAACTGTAGAGAGAAAATAATTGAAAAAATTAGCCAAACTGCAGTGACTTGTGGGACAACAAACTGATTGACACATGGGTAATTGGAGCGCCAGCAAAAAAGGAGAGAGTATGGGGTAGAAATTTTGTTGTTAAGAAATAAGATAAAACATTTCCTTAACTTAGTGGAAATACATCAACCCACAAATCCAAATATCTCAGAGAACTCCTAAAAGGATAAATACAAAGAACACCACATCTAAGCAAATGACAGTCCAACTGCTAAGACCCACAGATAAAAAGAAAAATTTTTAAACAGAGAAAATATATAAGAATGATATCTTATTTTTTATCAGAAAACAATGGAGTTAAACAAAATAGAATGACATCTTTAAAGTGCTGAAATGAAAAACTATCAACTTAGCATTCTATATCAGTAAAAATATCTTTCAACAATGAAGAAGAATAGAGATTTTTCAGATAAAAGAATGGTGAGATGATTTATGGTCTGCAGAAATTCATGAAAAGAAATGTTAGAAGAAATTCTTGTGTCTGAAAGGAAATGATACCAGGTGGAAATCTGGATCTAGAGGAAGGATTCTGGAACAGCAAAATGGTAAATATGTGGCTACATATAGATTACTATTTTTTCTTCACTTAATTTCTCTTAGGATGATTAAACTTTTAAAGCAAAAATAATACCAGTGTATTATGGAAGTTTATAATATATAAAAGCAAAATATATAACAATAATTGCACAAGCAATAATTACACAGGAGAGGAAGTGAATGAGTTCATACTGTTGTAAGGTACATTATACATAAAAAGGTCATAGGAAGAGTTATAGCTAAAAAACTAATAAGTAAGATAAAATAAAGATATTCAACCCAAAAGAAGATAGAAAAGGAAGAAAAATAAAAACAGACAGGATGAATAGAAAACAAATAGCAAAATATGTCAGAATATAAAGAAAAATAGATAAAAATCATAATCATAGCTGAAGAGTTTAATACTCCCTTCTCAGTAATTGATAAAATAAGTAGTAGAAAAAATCAATAAGACTATGGTAAGACAACCAACATGACTTAACTGACCACTATACAGAGCATCTGCAATGTATACATTCTTTACAAGTGCACATTTACCAAGACAGACCATATTTTAACCTGTAAAAAAAAAAAAAACCTCAATAGATTTCAAAAGTTAGATATCATAAAGAGTATGTTGTCTGACCTCAATAAAATTAAATCAGAATTTAATAATGAAAAATATCTAGAATATTCTAAATATTTAGAAATTGGGTAAAACATTTCTAAATAAATTATGGGTCAAGAAAAAGTCACAAAGAAATAGAAATTACTTGGAGCTAAATGCTAATGAGAACACTACTTTAAAATTTTGTGGGATACAGCTAAAGAAGTGATTAGAGAAACATTTATAGCTTTAAATGAATATATTGAAAAAGAAGACAGTTTTAAAAGCAATGATCTAAGATTTTCACATAAATGTTAGAAAAAGAACATCAAATTAAACACAAAGTACATAGAAGAAGGAAATAGAAAAGAGTGAAAATAAAAGAGAAAATAGACAAGCAATAAAAAAACTAACAGAGCCAATAGTTAATATTTTGAAAAGATTAACAAAATAAATAAATCCTACCAATACTAGTCAAAAGAAAAAAGAATAAAAACACAAATTATTAATATCAAGAATGAAAAAGATGGAATCACTTGAGATCCTACACACATTAAAAGGAAATAAGAGAATACTATTAAGAATTTTATGCTAATAAATTCAACAACTGTTAAGAAATGGACAAATTTCTCAAAAATCACCACTTACCAAAACTTACAAAATAAGAAATAGAAAATCTGAAGGGTCCTACATCTATTCAGAAAATGAGTATGTAATAAAAACTTTCCTACAGAGAAAACTTAGGCCCATGTGGCTGTACTCATGAACTCAGTCATGAATTTAAGGAATAAATAATACCAGTTTCACACAGATTACTTCTGAAAATAGAGAATGGTAGAACTTTTTCCAACTTATTTTATGGGGCCAGTAAATCCTAATCCCAAAACCTGACAAAGAGAGTACTAAAATAGAAAATAAAATTAATATCCTTCATGTAGAGTAGATGTAAAAATCCTTCACAAGATATTAACAAATGAACTCTTGCAATATATAAAAAAGGTAATACATTATGAGCAAGGGAGTTGATCCCAAGGAATGCAAGGTTGGTTTCACACTTAAAAACCAGTTATTTTGATTCACCACATTACTTAAATAAAAGATGAAAATAATCTAATCATCTTTCTGGATGCAGAAAAAATACATCTTTTTTTTAACAACTTTATTGGAGTACAACTGCTTTACAATGTTGTGTTACTTTCTGCTGTGTAACAAAGTGAATCAGCTATATGTATACATATATCCCCATATCCCCTCCCCCTTGCATCTCCCTCCCAGCCTCTCTATCCCACCCCTCTTGGTGGACATAAAGCACAGAACTGATCTCCCTGTGCTATGCAGCTGCTCCCCACTAGCTATCTATATATCTCTCCATCTGTTTGTATCATCTTTAATTTCTTTCATCAGTGTCTTATAGTTTTCTGCATACAGGTCTTTTGCCTCCTAGGTAGGTTTATTCCTACCTATTTTATTCTTTTTGTTGCAATAGTAAATGGGAGTGTTCCCTTAATTTCTCTTTCAGATTTTTCATCATTAGTGTATAGGAATGCAAGAGATTTCTGTGCATTAATTTTGTATCCTGCTACTCTACCAAATTCATTGATTAGCTCTAGTAGTTTTCTGGTAGCATCTTTAGGATTCTCTGCGTATAGTATCATGTCATCTGCAAATAGTGACAGTTTTACTTCTTCTTTTATGGTTTGGATTCCTTTTATTTCTTTTTCTTCTCTGATTGCTGTGGCTAAAACTTCCAAAACTATGTTGAATAATAGTGGTGAGAGTGGGCAACCTTGTCTTGTTCCTGACCTTAGAGGAAATGGTTTCAGTTTTTCACCATTGAGGATGATGTTGGCTGTGGGTTTGTCATATATGGCCTTTATTATGTTGAGGCAAGTTCCCTCTATGCCTACATTCTGGAGGGGTTTTATCATAAATGGGTGCTGAATTTTGTCAAAAGCTTTTTCTGCATCAATTGAGGTTATCATATGGTTTTTATCCTTCAGTTTGTTAATATGGTGTATCACATTGATTGATTTGCATATATTGAAGAATCATTGCATTCCTGGGATAAACCCCACTTGATCATGGTGTATAATCCTTTTAATGTGCTGTTGGATTCTGTTTGCTAGGATTTTGTTGAGGATTTTTACATCTATGTTCATCAGTGATATTGGTCTGTAGTTTTCTTTTTTTTGTGACATCTTTGTCTGGCTTTGGTATCAGGGTGATGGTGGCCTCATAGAATGAGTTTGGGATTGTTCCTCCCTTTGCTATATTTTGGAAGAGTTTGAGAAGGATAGGTGTTAGCTCTTCTCTGAATGCTTGATAGAACTCTCCTGTGAAGCCATCTGGTCCTGGGCTTTTGTTTGTTGGAAGATTTTTAATCACAGTTCCAATTTCAGTGCTTGTGATTGGTCTGTTTATATTTTCTATTTCTTCCTGGTTCAGTTTCAGAAGGTTGTGCTTTTCTAAGAATTTGTCCATTTCTTCCAGGTTGTTCATTTTATTGGCATAGAGTTGCTTGTAGTAATCTCTCATGATCTTTTGTTATTTCTGCAGTGTCAGTTGTTACTTCTCCTTTTTCATTTCTAATTATGTTGATTTGAGTCTTTTCCCTTTTTTTCTTGATGAGTCTGGCTAATGGTTTATCAATTTTATTCATCTTCTCAAAGAAGCAGCTTTTAGTTTTATTGATCTTTGCTACTGTTTCCTTCATTTCTTTTTCATTTATTTCTGATCTGATTTTTATGATTTGCTCCCTTCTGCTAACTGGGTTTTTTTTTTTTCTTGTTGTTGTTGTTCTTCTTCTCTCTCTAATTGCTTCAGGTGTAAGGTTAGATTGTTTATTTGAGATTTTTCCTGTTTCTTGAGGTAGGATTATAATGCTATAAACTTCCCTCTTAGAAGTGCTTTTGCTGCATCTCATAGGTTTTGGGTCATCGTGTTTTCTTTGTCATTTGTTTCTAGGTATTTTTTGATTTCCTCTTTGATTTCTTCAGTTATCTCTTGGTTATTTAGTAGTGCATTGTTTGGCCTCCATGTGTTTGTATTTTTTACAGTTATTTTCCTGTAATTGATATCTAGTTTCATACCGTTGTGGTCAGAAAAGATACTTGATACAGTTTCAATTTTCTTAAATTTACCAAGGCTAGAGTTGTGACCCAAGACATGATCTATCCTGGAGAATGTTCCATGAGCACTTGAGAAGAAAGTGTATTCTGTTGGTTTTTTTTTTGGATGGAATGTCCTATAAATATCAGTTAAGTCCATCTTGTCTAATGTATCATTTAAAGCTTGTGTTTCCTTATTTATTTTCATTTTGGATGATCTGTCCATTAGTGAAAGTGGGGTGTTATAGTTCTCTACTATGATTATGTTACTGTCGATTTCCCCTTTTATGACTGTTAGCATTTGTCTTATGTATAGAGGTGTTCCTATGGTGGGTGCATAAATATTTATAATTTTTTATCTTCTTCTTGGATTGATCCCTTGATCATTATGTAGTGTCCTTCTTTGTCCCTTGTAATAGTCTTTAAAGTTTATTTTGTCTGATATGAGAATTGATACTCCAGCTTTCTTTTGATTTCCATTTGCGTGGAATATCTTTTTCCATTCCCTCACTCTCTGTCTGTATGTGCCCCTAGGTCTGAAGTGGGTCTCTTGTAGACAGCAGATACATGGGTCTTGTTTTTGTATCCATTCAGCCAGCCTATGTCTTTTGGCTGGAGAATTTACTCCATTTACATTTAAGGTAATTATCGATATGTATATTCCTGTTACCATTTTCTTAATTGTTTTGGGTTTGTTATTGTAGGTCTTTCCCTTCTCTTATGTTTCCTGCCTAGAGAAGTTCTTTTAGCATTTGTTGTAAAGCTGGTTTGGTGATGCTGAATTCCCTTAGCTTTTGCTTGTCTGTAAAGGTTTTAATTTCTCCATCAAATCTGAATGAGATCCTTGCTGGGTAATCTTGGTTGCAGGTTTTGCCCTTTCATCACTTTAAATATGTCCTGCCACTCCCTTTTGGCTTGCAGAGTTTCTGTTGAAAGATCAGCACTTAATCTTATAGGGATTCCCTTGTATGTTATTTGCTGCTTTTCCCTTGTTGTTTTTAATATTTTTTCTTTGCATTTAATTTTTGATAGTTTGATTATTATGTGTCTTGGTGTGCTTCTCCTTGGATTTATCCTGTATGGGACTCTCTGCACTTCCTGGACTTGATTGACTATTTCCTTTCCCATATCAGGGAAGTTTTCAACTATAATCTCTTCAAATATTTTCTCAGGGCTTCCCTGGTGGCGCAGTGGTTGAGAGTCCACCTGCTGATGCAGGGGACACGGGTTCGTGCCCCAGTCTAGGAAGATCCCACATGTTGCCGAATGGCTGGATCCGTGAGCCATGGCCGCTGAGCCTGCATGTCCAGAGCCTGTGCTCTGCAACGGGAGTGGCCACAACAGTGAGAGGCCCACATACCGCAAAAAAAAAAAAAAAAAAAAAAAAAAAAAAAAAAAAATTCTCAGTCCCTTTCTTTTCCTCTTCTTCTTCTGGGACCCCTGTAATTTGAATGTTGATGTGTTTAATGTTGTCCCAGAGGCCTCAGGCTGTCCTCAAGTCTTTTCATTATTTTTTCTTTATTTTGCTCTGTGGTAGTTATTTCCACTATTTTATCTTTCAGGTCACTTATCCTTTTTTCTTCCTCAATTATTCCACTTTTGATTCCTTCTAGACAATTTTTAATTTCATCTATTGTGTTCTTCATCACTGCTCATTTGCTCTTCAGTTCTTCTAGGTCCTTGTTAAACGTTTCTTTTATTTTCTCCATTCTATATCCAAGATTTTGGATCATCTTTACTATCATTACTCTGAATTCTTTTTCTGGTAGACTGCCTATTTCCTCTTCGTTTGGTCTGGTGGGTTTTTACTTCATTCCTTCGTCTGTTGCATATCTCTCTGTCTTCTCATTTTGCTTACCTTACTGTGTTTGGGGTCTCCTTTTTGCAGGCTGCAGGTTCGTAGTTCCTGCTGTTTTTGGTGTCTGCCCCCAGTGGGTGAGGTTGGTTCAGTGGGTTGTGTAGGCTTCCTGGTGGAGGGGACTGGTGCCTGTGTTCTGGTGGATGAGGCTGGATCTTGTCTTTCTGGTAGGCAGGGCTGCATCCAGTGGTGAGCTTTGGGGTGTCTGTGAACTTATTATGATTTTAGTCAGCTTCTCTGCTAATGCGTGGGGTTGTGTTCCTGCCTTGCTAGTTTTTTGACATAGGGTGTCCAGCACTAGAGCTTGCTGGTCGTTGAGTGGAGCTGGGTCTTAGCATTGAGATGAAGATCTCTGGGAGAATTCTCACCAATCGATATTACATGGGGCCGGGAGGTCTCTGGTGGTCCAATGTCCTGAACTTGGCTCTCCCACCTCAGACGCTCAGGCCTGACACCCAGCCAGAGCACCAAGACCCTGTTAGCCACACGGCTGCTAGTGTTGGAAGGTCTCCTGAAGAGGTGGTGTGTGACTATGGCTCACCACGGGGACAAGGACACTGGCAGCAGAAGTTCTGGGAAGTACCTCACCATATTTTCTTGATAAGAGTCTCAGAAAAGTAGAACTATAAGGGAACTTCCTCAATCTAATAAAGTACGTCTCTAAAAGAGTTCAGAATTTCTAAGGAAGTCTTGAAAAACAATTCCATTAACAGATATCACTATCTATTAGAAAACTATAGCAAATAATTAAAGCAGTATGGTATTGATGCAAGGATAGATAACTGACCAATAGAACAGAATAGATAGAGTCCACATATGTCGTACCTAGTTTATATAACAAACGCAATACTGCAGGGAAAATGTAGTTTTCTGTGTAAACAGTGTTGAGTGAATTGGAGATATACATGAATTTTTTTCCCCCTGATCTGTACCCAACACTATACATTGGGCTATGTTAAAATTAATAACATCTGTTCATCGAAATATCTTAAAAGAGTAAAAATGCAACCCAGATTGAGAGAAGATATTCACAATACATATATCTGACAAAGGACTCATACCAAACCTCTATAATGAACTCCTACAAAGTAATTTTAAAAAAGAGAAATAATCCATTTAGGGGAAAAAGGACAAAAACTTGAACAGTCACCTCATAAAGGAGGGTAGAAAAATGGTCAATAAACGTATGAAAAAGTGCTCAATTTTATTAGTCTATAGGAAAAATCAAACTAAAACCACCATGAAATACCACTGCTCCCATCTGAATGGATAAAGTAAAAAGGTAGGAAAATTCCAAGTGTTGATGTGATTGCGGAGTAATAGAACTCATATGTGCTGGTGGTGTGAGTGGAAATTGATACAACCATTTTTTTCAACATCTACTCAAGCTAAATATATGCATAGTCTATGGGCCAGCAATTCCACTTCTGGGTGTATAACCAGAAATAAAGACATACTAGAACATTTATAACAATGTGATTTAAATGCCCACTTGCAGAAGTATGGATAAATAAAGTTTGTTATAGTCACACAAAGGGATACTACAGAGCAATGAAAATAAAAGATCTATGACAACAGAGAACAATGTGGATGAATCCCACAGACAGAATGTTGACAAAAGAAGCCACAAAAGAGCACACAGCATCCTTACAGTGCATGATTCTATTTACCTCAAGTACAAAACAATCAAAACTCATCTAGGCTGTTAGAAGTCAGGACAGTTGTTACCCTGGGGGAGGAGTAGTGATTGAAAGGGATCCCAGGGGGGTTTTCTGGGGTATTAGAGCTTGAGCTGGGTCCTGGGTACATGGATATGCTCAATTTGTGAAAGTATATCAAGCTATAAACTTATGAGAGGTACACTTTCTGTAAGTATATTTTAATAAAAAGTTAAAAAATAATCTTTTCCTTCCCTCTTGTCCTCAGCTAGAAGAACTATAACTGCTTTTATTGAATGAACTGTCACTAGATAGATGCAACCAAACAGCAACGTTTTTGTTTTTCTACTGTTGCTTGGTTTAAACCCTCCCTAGATGAAATATTGGGCAGGTCTCAATACTGGGATATATTGGGCAATATCCCAATATGGCTTTTCCAGTCACACTTAGGTAATGAATACATAGTCCCTTTGTTTTGGCATTAAAAAGCCCACTCTTGTCTCATAATCACATAACTTCAGCCTGGTCCAGGGTAACCATCAAAACTTTAAACTTTTATCCAATATAAAGCTTTTCCCTTCCTGCAGCAGGGTCCTGACCTGGGCCTGGAAGCCCACAGAGGAGGCAGTATGTTCCTGTTTGTCTTCTTTCTTTGTTCCCAGCCCATCCTTCTGTTCACTCACTGCTGGCTTGTCTAAGCCCTTAGAGTTGGGCCAAGGCAGAGGGGATTAGGGGAAATGGCAACGGTTCATATGGCCGGAACAGCTGTGGTGATCTATCGGTTCCCCCTGGATGCTGGCTTTCATGAAGTGCTTTTGTGGGTTTTCTGGAGAGCCTCCCAGTGAGACCTCAGATGGCAGTCTCCCCAATGTACACAATGCTTGTCTCTGGCAGCTGTTGATGAGCTGATTCCAGGCCTGGGCTTTCAAACACCCTACACAGACCCTTTCTGTTGGGATCCTTTCACCCTGTTGGGGAATCTTCTTGAGTATGTTCTATTTTGAGAAGACTCCAGATCAGCTCCTTCTCATGGAATCTACATCTTTCCTTCCAGGAACACGTGAACCTTTGTCCTGCTGTTTGTGGAGCTGCAGCTTGCTCCCAATACATTCTCCTCTCTTCAGCTGATGGTGGTTGTTCACCTTTAAACCACCAGAGTAGGTTAAGATACAAGTCCTCACATTCCCCAAGCTTCTGACATGCCCTTAGAAGCCCCTCACTTGGCTTGAGATGAAGGACAGCAACTCCTTTGTTCCCCAACTCCTTTTCTTCCACCCAGAGGACCAGTGAGAGGGGAATGCACAGCACACTGATCATTCTGTCCGAAGAAATCCCCCGGTCTGGCCTCTGGTACATCACCTCTTCCATGCCTTGAGGTGGGTCTCCCAGCATTCCATGGGTAAATGGTCTGGCCCTTTGCTCTAGGACAGTGGAGTCACTGTGAGGAACTTGGCACCTATCTGATTCTCAAAGTGAGACAGCAAAGTCTCATTGTAACATCCTCCTACATAATTAATCTCCTTCCCCTTCTCATCTATCAGAGTTTTTCTCTATTGGCTTTTGTCACTTTCAACCTTGTGTTCCAGTTATTGATGTGCATATCAAATTCCACCTTCCAGACTACAGGTTTCTGGAGAATAGGAGTCTAGTCTGATTTATCTTTATCTCCCACAGAACCTAGCAGAGTGCTGGTACAGAGTTGGGGCTTAACATATAACAAGGGAATGAACAGGTGAATAATTAGAGCTGCCCTCTGCAGGAGTGGTCACTCAGGGCAGGCATCAACCTGACCTTTTGTTAAATACCCCAGGATTTCCTGATTCTGTAGCCCATGTTTAAAACTCAATCATTTGCTATTCACTCAAAATTATTTTTTGCGAAGTTATTATATGCCAGGCACTGCGTAAGTGACTGGAAAGAAAGGACATAGCCTCTACCCTTTTGGAGTTTAGAATTGAAGTGTTGTGAGTTTGACACTGAGAGATGAGTAAGTTTTGGCTAAGTGTATAGGAAGAAGAAGAGCCAATCTCTGCAGGGAAATGACTGCCAAGTACTCTTGACTCAGAAGTGAGAATGTGTGGATATATCCAGAGAGAGAGGGTAGATGAGCCAAGTTGTAACAGAGCAGCCTGGAACAAGCACATGGTCCGGGCTTGAAGATTAGTGTTCTTGTGGACGGTGAAGTGATTCTAAGGAACAGATACAGACAGGCTTGGGCAGACAAGAACAAGTGTCCTTGAGGGCAGCTTTGGAATCTGGTTTACTTCAGCATCGGAAGTCATATTATTTAAAAATATGATTTACAACATCCTCTAAATCTTTTGTAAACATACTCATCCCAGTTAATGAAAATAAGCACTGAGATATCTTTTTGAAGTTTGTGATGGTACCTGTCTCTCAATTACTAATCTTGTCAATTTTCTAAGACATTTAAATGTTCTTGCCCCATGATGTCACTGAAAGAGGGACTTGTAATCTCCTCTCAACTCTCCCCACCACATTCACACACACACACACACACACACACACACACGTACATGCTCACATACACTTGCCCCAAGAAACTGACTCTGTTTGGCTACTCTGAAGTCAGGTACTTATCTACCTTTCATTAAACTGATTGACAAAGAATTTGAAAAGTGACCTTGGGGAAAGAATATGGGTTATCCCAACTGAACCTTTATAACAAAACCATGCCAAGTTTGCCTGAGGGAACAAAAGAGTTTTCAAAATAGGCTGAGTTGGGCACATTTTGTCACCATGAGAATATCATGCACCATCATCTCAGCAGCAAAACTCAAAGCCACATGAAGAACCAAGTGTGTGTGGTCTGGAATATTAACAATGCACTTTAATTTGAAGGCACTTCTGCCTGTAGGGCTTTGCGAGCTTAAACGGAAAATATAACTAAAAACAAAAGAAGATGAAGTAAAATGACAGGCCAATGATAATCTCTGGTCTATAAGCAGAGAGCCACCATGACTCCTAATAACATGTGAATAAGCAAAGTTTAAGGAGTGTTGTATAACAGATAAAAGATATTAAAAATATAGAAGGAACAAGTTGTCATAATGCCATTGCTTACTGGTACAAAATGACTGTGAGATACCCACTGACTAATGCTATATAACCTGCAAACCACAGGGGACTCAAAAGGACCCACACACTAATATTGAGCCTTAGCACTCAAGGTGTACTCCTGTAGCGGGGTTGATCTTTTATGTGGCTAGAGAAATCCTTCCAATATTTTGTGGTCCTGATAAGCATCAGTAGTCAATGTTACCTCCTAGCTGTGGGCAATGCTACAGGTGAGGGTCAAGGACACGGCTAGAATAAGCTTCTACAGGGAAGCTGGAAGGGATGAATAAGGAAGTAGAAGCAAGAGGCCACTAGTAGCTGAGTGTAGGTGGATAAGAATAGGAGCATATTATTAGGGGGAGGAAGTGGAGTTCTCCCAAAACACAGTGCAGGATCCAAGTCTAACAGCCAGAAAGAGAATGGATTTTGGGAAATAACAGCAGCACCAAAGGCCAAAGTACGGAGTGCAATGGACATAGCAAATCATAAAGGTTGAAAGCCAAGGGAGGCAAGGGAAGACATGAAGGCTAAAGGCCAGGAACAGGGCTGGGTTGGAGTTATCTTGGGAGAAAAAGTAGGGAAGAAGGCAGGGAGGTCTGTGATTGCTCAGAGTGGTCAGACAAAAGACTTTGTGGCAAGGAACATCTCTTTCAGATGTGACAGAGCTATTCCAACTGACTCATAAAAAATCAACACCAGATGGCTCCAAAAGAGATGCTTCTCTTGGATTTGCTGGGTTTTTCTACCTCAGGAGGAAGAAAATTGAGCAATAAAGCAATGTGTACTCTCCAACATGATTTACAAGTCTGTTTCATGGAACACTTCTTGTAAGATGCTTAACAAAAAGTACTCTGTGGTCAAATACATTTGAAAAAATGCTACATATTATCTTCTTCTTTATGATTTACAATGTACATTAGTATAGTGAAGGTTCTGAAAAGTCCTGCAGTAAAGAGGCCTGTTTAACTTTATTATCCTCATTTAATGCAGTGTTACTCAAAATTGCTGGACTATGGAACACTTTTCTTACATTACACCTCTTAATTTCCCGAGGTTCTTTTGTTCTGAGCAGTGTGCTTTGAGAAATGCTTTTCTAGAACTTTTGTTACATTTGTCCTGTGGACTCAGTTATAAAGACAAAATCCACCTCAACTCAATGCTAAGGAGATCAGACTTGCTTTCATAGTATAAGTGATTTAACACCAGGTGTGGACACAATATTACCCAGAGAAAGCCTTTGTTGTTTATTTTAAATATCTATTTCCAAAAAGGACTTGAAATGGTGTGTGTGTGCTTGTGTGTGTGTTGTTGTTGTTTATTGTCATCGGAGCCTGGAGAGAGATGGCCAGGACAATTATTCAGTTACACTGACTTCTGTTTTTGAAGTGGGAATGACATGAGCAGTCATGATAAACCAGGCAATGGGTACAAAGTACTTTAAGGATAAACTGTGTCATTCTTCAAGTCTGCCCATTAGAAGTAGGGTAATGAAGCAACATGGTGGCTGCTCAAACAAAAGCAGGTAGATTTTCTGATGGCAAATCTATCAAATTCAGCATCTGAAAATGGAAATCATAATTTTGGTGTCCAGCCATCTCTGTATTGCAAACAATTCATTCAGAGCTTGATTGTTGTGATAGAAGCTAGGTATGGAACCAGCAGTTCTTAAAGAGTTTTGGAGATGGAACTGAACTCAACACACAATGTTTAAGTAAATCAAAGGAGTCAGTATGGGATCTTGGCTAGGCTTTGGGTAGCCTGGCATGTATTACATTCTTCTACAACTTTTCAATAATAACATTCTCTGCTTGAAGCAGGTAATTCAGGCTGATATGGAGGACCACATGCCCCCTCCATCTCCCACCTCTTTAGAGAGAAGCTCTAATTGGTGAACAAAGAATAAGAACAATATGCTATTTTTGACTGACCTACCTCTTCCTCAAGATCAGGGTCATATCCTTTGTGTGGAGGACTAAGGGATTTTGTGTGGGTGTGCCTTTTCCAGAGAGGTGCCAGGGTGGCCCTGAGGGCAAGACAGCTAATGAGCTTGCTCAGGTCTGACTGAAGATTGAGCTTTAGCCCTGTGATAGAACAAGGTTTTTTTTACTTCCAACTCCCTTTCTGGAGCTTTGTATTTCCAATTATATTTAGATAGAAGTGGATTTTTTTAATGCTACTGCAGGTTGTAAAGGATACATTCTGTAGCATAACAATAAGGGGAGAAAGGGATTAAGACATAGGGAAGAGAGAGAAGTTCTAACAGTTAGAAGTTCTAACTTCTCTAACATATGGAAAAGTTCTCTAATTGGAGTTTCAGGAGGATATAATAAAGAGAATGTGGAAGAAGCAATCATTTAGGAGATAATGGCCAAAAGTTTCTAGAACTTAAAAAAAACCCACAACTGATCCTCAGATTTGGAACTCCAAAAAATCCTAGGCAAAGATAAATAAAAAGAAATTCTCATTTAGATGTAAATCACAGTGAAACTACAAAGCATCAAAGGCAAGGAGAAGACTTGGAGAGCAACTAGAGAGTCAAGACTTTCTACAAGGCATTGCAAATAGCCTGATGGAGTAATTTTTGTACAATAATGAAAACTAGAAGACAATGAGTGGTATCCTTAAAGTGCTGAGTGAAAATAATTGTCAACCAACAATGAAATACGTGGTGAAATGATGGTTCAAGAGAGGAGGGAAAGAATAACATATCCACGCTAGAAGGAAACAAGATAACAGAATTTACTACCAGCAGATTCAGGTAAAAGTACTACCAAATGGAAAGTCTCAGATACAGAAAGGAATTACCAGCAAAGATTTCTATATGTATGTAGGTAAATCTAAACAAATACTGACTGCATAAAGTAATAATGTCTATTTTGTCAAATTAAAAAATATAAACCAAATACTGGACAACAATAGCATATAATTTGAGAAGTTTGATTAGATATGAAGCACTAGTGTCTTTGTTTTGGGAAAGAAATAGAAAGATATTGATTAACATTTGACTTTTTAAAGTGTGCATGTTAAAATACCTGGAGTAACTACTAAAAGAATGGATATGGAAAATATAACCTTAAAACTCATAGAAGACAGAAGACAAAAGGTGGGGAGGGGGAAAATAAGCTAGCAAGAGGTTAATCTCAGTATAAGAGGCATTTACATTTTTAAAAAAGATATTTCAAATAAAGCCCAGGTCATTATTAGGATTCTCTGTTGTCATTTCTTCAGATCTCCATTTCTTCATCTTCCTATATTCATCAGCAGCATCTGAAAGAGAAGATGACTCAGAGGCAGGACACTAGAGGAGGCAGGATTCTGGTGCAAAGGAGCAGGAATTGGGCTTCCCTGGTGGCGCAGTGGTTGAGAGTCCACCTGCCGATGCAGGGGACACGGGTTTGTGCCCTGGTCCGGGAAGACCCCACATGCCGTGGAGCGGCTAGGCCCGTGAGCCATGGCCGCTGAGTTTGCACGTCCGGAGCCTGTGCTCCGCAACGGGAGAGGCCACAACAGTGAGAGGCCCGTGCACCGCAAAAAAAAAAAAAAAAAAAAAAGGAGCAGGCATTAAAAGGACCAACCATAAAAAAGAATGAAGTAATGCCATTTGCAGCAACATGGATGGACCTAGAGACCGTCATAATGAGTGAAGTAAGTTAGACCAAGAAAGACCAAATATCATATGATATTGCTTACATGTGGAATCTAAAAATATGGTACAAATGAACTTATTTACAAAACAGAAATAGAGTCACAGATGTAGAAAACAAACTTATGGTTACCAAGGGGAAAAGGAGAGGGGAGGGATAAATTAAGAGATTGGGATTGACATATAAACACTACTATACATAAAACAGATAACTAATAAGGACCTATTGTATAGCACAGGGAACTCTACTCGATACTCTGTAATGACCTATGGGGAAAAGAATCTTAAAAAGAGTGGATATATGTATATGTATAACTGATTCACTTTGCTGTACAGCAGAAACTAACAGCATTGTAAATCAACTGTACTCCAATAAAAATTAATAAAAAATACAAAAAGGACCAAGGAACTATGGAAGGTCTAAGGGAGGGAGGCTGAGGGAAGGGATGCAGGGAGAAGGTCTATTCTTTTTTTTTTTTTTTTTTTTTTTTTTTTTTTTTTTTATTTTACAAATTTAATCAGTTATACATATACATATGTTCCCATATCCCCTCCCTTTTGCGTCTCCCTCCCACCCTCCCTATCCCACCCCTCCAGGCGGTCAGAAAGAACCGAGCTGATCTCCCTGTGCTATGCGGCTGCTTCCCACTAGCTATCTACCTTACGTTTGGTAGTGTATATATGTCCATGCCGCTCTTTCACTTTGTCACAGCTTACCCTTCCCCCTCCCCATATCCTCAAGTCCATGCTCTAGTAGGTCTGTGTCTTTATTCCTGTCTTACCCCTATGTTCTTGATGACATTTTTTTCTTAAATTCCATATATATGTGTCAGCATACAGTATTTGTCTTTCTCTTTCTGACTTACTTCACTCTGTATGACAGACTCTAGGTCCATCCACCTCATTACAAATAGCTCAATTTCATTTCTTTTTATGGCTGAGTAATATTCCATTGTATATATGTGCCACATCTTCTTTATCCATTCATCCGATGATGGACACTTAGGTTGTTTCCATCTCCGGGCTATTGTAAATAGGGCTGCTATGAACATTTTGGTACATGTCTCTTTTTGAATTATGGTTTTCTCAGGGTATATGCCCAGTAGTGGGATTGCTGGGTCATATGGTAGTTCTATTTGTAGTTTTTTAAGGAACCTCCATACCGTTCTCCATAGTGGCTGTACCAATTCACATTCCCACCAGCAGTGCAAGAGTGTTCCCTTTTTTCCACACCCTCTCCAGCATTTATTGTCTCTAGATTTTTTGATGATGGCCATTCTGACTGGTGTGAGATGATATCTCATTGTAGTTTTGATTTGCATTTCTCTAATGAGTAAAGATGTTGAGCATCCTTTCATGTGTTTGTTGGCTGTCTGTATATCTTCTGTGGAGAAATGTCTATTTAGGTCTTCTGCCCATTTTTGGATTGGGTTGTTTGTTTTTTTGCTATTGAGCTGCATGAGCTGCTTATAAATTTTGGAGATTAATCCTTTGTCAGTTGCTTCATTTGCAAATATTTTCTCCCATTCTGAGGGTTGTCTTTTGGTCTTGTTTATGGTTTCCTTTGCTGTGCAAAAGCTTTTAAGTTTCATTAGGTCCCATGTGTTTATTTTTGTCTTTATTTCCATTTCTCTAGGAGGTGGGTCAAAAAGGATCTTGCTGTGATTTATGTCATAGAGTGTTCTGCCTATGTTTTCCTCTAGGAGTTTGATAGTGTCTGGCCTTACATTTAGGTCTTTAATCCATTTTGAGCTAATTTTTGTGTATGGTGTTAGGGAGTGATCTAATCTCATACTTTTACATGTCCCTGTCCAGTTTTCCCAGCAACACTTATTGAAGAGACTGTCCTTTCTCCACTGTACATTCCTGCCTCCTTTATCAAAGATAAGGTGACCATATGTCCGTGGGTTTATCTCTGGGCTTTCTATCCTGTTCCATTGATCTATATTTCTGTTTTTGTGCCAGTACCATACTGTCTTGATTACTGTAGCTTTGTAGTATAGTCTGAAGTCAGGGAGCCTGATTCCTCCAGCTCCGTTTTTCGTTCTCAAGATTGCTTTGGCTATTCGGGGTCTTTTGTGTTTCCATACAAATTGTGAAATTTTTTGTTCTAGTTCTGTGAAAAATGCCATTGGTAGTTTGATAGGTATTGCATTGAATCTGTAGATTGCTTTGGGTAGTAGAGTCATTTTCACAATGTTGATTCTTCCAATCCAAGAACATGGTACATCTCTCCATCTATTTGTATCATCTTTAATTTCTTTCATCAGTGTCTTATAATTTTCTGCATACAGGTCTTTTGTCTCCTTAGGTAGGTTTATTCCTAGATATTTTATTCTTTTTGTTGCAATGGTAAATGGGAGTGTTTCCTTGATTTCACTTTCAGATTTTTCATCATTAGTATATAGGAATGCCAGAGATTTCTGTGCATTAATTTTGTATCCTGCAACTTTACCAAATTCATTGATTAGCTCTAGTAGTTTTCTGGTAGCATCTTTAGGATTCTCTATGTATAGTATCATGTCATCTGCAAACAGTGACAGCTTTACTTCTTCTTTTCCCATTTGGATTCCTTTTATTTCCTTTTCTTCTCTGATTGCTGTGGCTAAAACTTCCAAAACTATGTTGAATAAGAGTGGTGAGAGTGGGCAACCTTGTCTTGTTCCTGATCTTAGTGGAAATGGTTTCAGTTTTTCACCATTGAGGACGATGCTGGCTGTGGGTTTGTCATATATGGCCTTTATTATGTTGAGGAAAGTTCCCTCTATGCCTACTTTCTGCAGGGTTTTTATCATAAATGGATGTTGAATTTTGTCAAAAGCTTTCTCTGCATCTATTGAGATGATCATATGGTTTTTCTCCTTCAGTTTGTTAATATGGTGTATCACATTGATTGATTTGCGTATATTGAAGAATCCTTGCATTCCTGGAATAAACCCCACTTGATCATGGTGTATGATCCTTTTAATGTGCTGTTGGATTCTGTTTGCTAGTATTTTGTTGAGGATTTTTGCATCTATGTTCATCAGTGATATTGGCCTGTAGTTTTCTTTCTTTGTGACATCCTTGTCTGGTTTTGGTATCAAGGTGATGGTGGCCTCGTAGAATGAGTTTGGGAGTGTTCCTCCCTCTGCTATATTTTGGAAGAGTTTGAGAAGGATAGGTGTTAGCTCTTCTCTAAATGCTTGATAGAATTCGCCTGTGAAGCCATCTGGTCCTGGGCTTTTGTTTGTTGGAAGATTTTTAATCACAGTTTCAATTTCAGTGCTTGTGATTGGTCTGTTCATATTTTCTATTTCTTCCTGATTCAGTCTTGGCAGGTTGTGCATTTCTAAGAATTTGTCCATTTCTTCCAGGTTGTCCATTTTATTGGCATAGAGTTGCTTATAGTAATCTCTCATGATCTTTTGTATTTCTGCAGTGTCAGTTGTTACTTCTCCTTTTTCATTTCTAATTCTATTGATTTGAGTCTTCTCCCTTTTTGTCTTGATGAGTCTGGCTAATGGTTTATCAATTTTGTTTATCTTCTCAAAGAACCAGCTTTTAGTTTGATTGATCTTTGCTATCGTTTCCTTCATTTCTTTTTCATTTATTTCTGATCTGATTTTTATGATTTCTTTCCTTCTGCTAACTTTGGGATGTTTTTGTTCTTCTTTCTCTAATTGCTTTAGGTGCAAGGTTAGGTTGTTTATTCGAGATGTTTCCTGTTTCTTAAGGTGGGATTGTATTGCCATAAACTTCCCTCTTAGAACTGCTTTTGCTGCATCCCATAGGTTTTGGGTCGTCGTGTCTCCATTGTCATTTGTTTCTAGGTATTTTTTAATTTCCTCTTTGATTTCTTCAGTGATCACTTCGTTATTAAGTAGTGTATTGTTTAGCCTCCATGTGTTTGTATGTTTTACAGCTCTTTTCCTGTAATTGATATCTAGTCTCATAGCATTGTGGTCAGAAAAGATACTTGATACAATTTCAATTTTCTTAAATTTACCAAGGCTTGATTTGTGACCCAAGATATGATCTATCCTGGAGAATGTTCCATGAGCACTTGAGAAAAATGTGTATTCTGTTGTTTTTGGATGGAATGTCCTATAAATATCAATTAAGTCCATCTTGTTTAATGTATCATTTAAAGCTTGTGTTTCCTTATTTATTTTCATTTTGGATGACCTGTCCATTGGTGAAAGTGGGGTGTTAAAGTCCCCTACTATGATTGTGTTACTGTCGATTTCTCCTTTTATGGCTGTTAATATTTCCCTTATGTATTGGGGTGCTCCTATGTTGGGTGCATAAATATTTACAATTGTTATATCTTCTTCTTGGATTGATCCCTTGATCATTATGTAGTGTCCTTCTTTGTCTCTTCTAGTAGTCTTTATTTTAAAGTCTATTTTGTCTGATATGAGAATTGCTACTCCAGCTTTCTTTTGGTTTCCATTTGCATGGAATATCTTTTTCCATCCCCTTACTTTCAGTCTGTATGTGTCTCTAGGTCTGAAGTGGGTCTCTTGTAGACAGCATATATATGGGTCTTGTTTTTGTATCCATTCAGCCAGTCTGTGTCTTTTGGTGGGAGCATTTAGTCCATTTACATTTAAGGTAATTATTGATATGTATGTTCCTATTCCCATTTTCTTAATTGTTTTGGGTTCGTTATTGTAGTTCTTTTCCTTCTGTTGTGTTTCTTGCCTAGAAAAGCTCCTTTAGCATTTGTTGTAAAGCTGGTTTGGTGGTGCTGAACTCTCTAAGCTTTTGCTTGTCTGTAAAGGTTTTAATTTCTCCATCAAATCTGAATGAGATCCTTGCTGGGTAGAGTAATCTTGGTTGCAGGTTTTTCTCCTTCATCACTTTAAGTATGTCCTGCCACTCCCTTCTGGCTTGTAGAGTTTCTGCTGAGAGATCAGCTGTTATCCTGATGGGGATTCCCTTGTGTGTTATTTGTTGTTTTTGCCTTGCTGCTTTTAATATGATTTCTTTGTGTTTAATTTTTGACAGTTTGATTAATATGTGTCTTGGTGTATTTCTCCTTGGATTTATTCTGTATGGGACTCTCTGTGCCTCCTGGACTTGATTAACTATTTCCTTTCCCATATTAGGGAAGTTTTCAACTATAATCTCTTCAAATATTTTCTCAGTCCCTTTCTTTTTCTCTTCTTCTTCTGGAACCCCTATAATTCGAATGTTGGTGCGTTTAATGTTGTCCCAGAGGTCTCTGAGACTGTCCTCTGTTCTTTTCATTCTTTTTTCTTTATTTTGCTGTGCAGCAGTTATTTCCACTATTTTATCTTCCACCTCACTTATCCGTTCTTCTGCCTCAGTTATTCTGCTATTGATCCCATCTAGAGTATTTTTTATTTCATTTATTGTGTTTTTAATCGATGCTTGATTCGTCTTTAGTTCTTCTAGGTCCTTGTTAACTGTTTCTTGCATTTTGTCTATTCTATTTCCAAGATTTTGGATCATCTTTACCATCATTATTCTGAATTCTTTTTCAGATAGACTGCCTATTACCTCTTCATTTGTTAGGTCTGGTGGGTTTTTATCTTGCTCCTTCTCCTGCTGTGTGTTTTTCTGTCTTCTCATTTTGCTTATGTTACTGTGTTTGGGGTCTCCTTTTTGCAGGCTGCGGGTTCGTAGTTCCCGTTGTTTTTGGTGTCTGTCCCCAGTGGCTAAGGTTGGTTTAGTGGGTTGTGTAGGCTTCTTGGTGGAGGGGACTACTGCCTGTGTTCTGGTGGATGAGGCTGGATCTTGTCTTTCTGGTGGGCAGGTCCACGTCTGGTGGTGTGTTTTGGGGTGTTTGCGGACTTTTTATGATTTGAGGCAGCCTCTCTGCTAATGGGTGGCGTTGTGTTCCTGTCTTACTAGTTGTTTGGCATAGGGTGTCCAGCACTGTAGCTTGCTGGTCGTTGAGTGAAGCTGGGTGCTGGTGTTGAGATGGAGATCTCTGGAAGATTTTCGCCGTTTGATATTATGTGGAGCTGGGAGGTCTCTTGTGGACCAGTGTCCTGAAGTTGGCTCTCCCACCTCAGAGGCACAGCACTGACTCCTGGCTCCTCAACTTGGGATGATTTGTTGTCTATTCATGTATTCCACAGATGCAGGGTACATGAAGTTGATTGTGGAGCTTTAATCCGCTGCTTCTGAGGCTGCTGGGAGAGGTTTCCCTTTCTCTTCTTTGTTCTCACAGCTCCTGGGTCTCAGCTTTGGATTTGGCCCCGCCTCTGCGTGTAGGTCGCCGGAGGGCGTCTGTTCTTCGCTCAGACAGGACAGGGTTAAAGGAGCAGCCTCTTCGGGGACTCTGGCTCACTCAGGCAGGGCGGAAGGGAGGGGCACGGAGTGCGGGGCGAGCCTGCGGCGGCAGAGGCCAGCGTGACGTTGCACCAGCCAGAGGCGCGCCGTGCGTTCTCCCGGGGAAGTTGTCCCTGGATCACGGGACCCTGGCAGTGGCGGGCTGCACAAGCTCCCAGGAAGGGGGGCGTGGACAGTGACCTGCGCTCGCACACAGGCTTCTTGGCGGCGGTAGCAGCAGCCCCAGCGTCCCACGCCCGTCTCTGGGCTCCGCGCTTTCAGCCGCGACTCGCGCCCGTCTCTGGAGCTCCTTTACGCGGCGCTCTTAATCCCCTCTCCTCGCGCACCAGGAAACCAAGAGGGAAGAAAAAGTCTCCTGCCTCTTCGGCAGCTCCAGAGTTTTCCCGGACTCCCTCCCGGCTAGCTGTGGCACATTAGCCCCCTTCAGACTGAGTTCTCGCCGCCAGCTGCAGTCCTCTCCCTGCGCTCTGACGGAAGCCCGAGCCTCAGCTCCAGCGCCGCCCGCCCCGGCGGGGGAGCAGACAAGCCTCTCGGGCTGGTGAGTGCCGCTCGGCACCGCTCCTCTGTGCGGGAATCTCTCTGCTTTGCCCTACCCAGGTATGTGGGGAGTTTCTTGCCTTTTGGGAGGTCTGGGGTCTTCTGCCAGCGTTCAGTAGGTGTTCTGTAGGAGTTGTTCCACGTGTAGCTGTATTTCTGGTGTATCTGTGGGGAGGAAGGTGATCTCCGCGTCTTATTCTTCCGCCATCTTGAGAAGGTCTATTCTGACTGACGGGTTGGCCACTTGCTGTGATCTAAGAACATATAGGTGTGATGAGCAGTTCAAAGACACGGGACAAAGAGGTTTCCTGATACTGAGACTGCCTGAGAAAAAGTGTTTTAAGGGAGTCTGGGATCTATGGCAGTGAAAGAATCAAGTCAATGCCAAAAATAGCTACCTAAGCCATTGAACAAGATAAATCCTAAGCATCGAAAGGAATCCAGGTCTGCAGGGAGGTGGCATGGGGTAGGTAGTTTTCTCTTTTATGTTTCCATTTAACACTTCTTTGCTGAGAGAGAGCCTAGTCTGTATACAACCCCACACAAACACGACATCCCCATGATCATTTGACAGCCTCTGCTCTCTTGAGGTGAGAAGATTCAAGTACATAAAAGATAGAAGACAAGATAGTGAAGAAAAGGGTGTTTATAGAAAAGGAAGTGGAGGTGGAAGAATTGGTGGAATGGGTACTTGGGATGGACACAAGCATTGAGTGTGAGTTGCATGTGGAACGGATCAGCTACAAGTGTGCAAAGCTGACCACTGATGTTAGCATCATAATGGATATTTTTTTAGTTGTGCTCTAGCAAGTTTAGTGTCAACAATTGTAAAGATGCATTAAATACACACACACACACAAACACACACACATTACAAAGACACAGTTTTTTGTGGGGTCATGGAACTTCTTACTTCTGCGATAACAATGCAGTGGACATTTGTCATTCTTTTTGGCCTCCTAGTGTCACCTCCTTCTGATGTTTGGGAATTTCTTACATTATAAGTTATAGCCCATATGTCCCATAGACATTAAGATAGCAGACATTTTTTCCCCAGCCTCAATTGTAGCTAGGGCCTTGGTCACATGGCCTAGGCTCTGCCAAACAGATTATTGAATTGAAGGCTAATAATGTGAATAAGTGGTGTCTGCCCAGGATCCATTCAGGCAGCAGCAGTGGCCGTGGTGTAGTGGGAGTGGCCATGGCAGTGAGGACAGGGTCTAGGGATGCTAACTGGGCAGTGGAGTCTATGGAGGGAGTAATGATGATGTGGTGGAGGCAGTCATGCAGCAGGTACAGCTTTCTGGAGGCAGCAGGGACACTGGTTCTAGTAGCCCTAGTGCCTAGTGTCTAGTGATGCTGGCATTTGGTGGCATTGCCAGCTGTGGCATTGGGTGCCCAGAGGTAGCAGCAGTTTTGCACTGTGATTTGGGCATTGTACTTGGCATTGTAACCTCCAGACCTGGTTCTCTGGTTTTCTGAAGACACTGCAAGCTATTCAATATCTTTTTCTGCTTAAATTAGCTGAAATAAGTTTCTGTTGTTTACAAGTTATAATCCTGCCTGATACATAGAGCAAGGTCTGTGTTTTAAAAAAATGTGAGTGTAATTCCACAAGATACCACTCCTTTGTACCAAGCCAATAATGCCTCTGAGTTAGTTTTTTACTCATTCACTGAATATTTATTGGCCTCTACTTTGTGCCAGACATTGTGGCAGACACTCTGGATACAGCAGTGACCAACATAGATGCTGTCCTTGTCATTATGGAGCTTACAGCTTAGCAGAAAATACAGATATTACATAAATAATGAAAAGCTAGTGATGGAGTTCTATAAAGTGGTAACTTGCAGTTATGTGCTATGGGAAGCCTGACAAATAAGGAAGCTTAACCTAGTTTCGGGTCCCAGGAAAAGCAGACGGTGAGACATGAATGATTTGTAGGAGTTAGCAAGGTAAAGGAAAGTAGAGTGAGAGAAGGCATTTCAGATCTGGGAACAAAGTTTTTGAAGACCCAGAGGTGAGAAACGCAGTGGGGATTTTGAGAATCTAAGAGAACTCTTGTATAACTAGAGGAGAGAAAGTGAAGTATGGGGAAAACTGAAAGAAGACATTGAAGAAATTAGTGAAAGTTTATGAAGGGCTTTATAAGCCATGAAAATTAGATTTCTAGATCCTTCACCCATTGCATAATTGCCATAATTTGTATTCATTTGCCCCAGAGAAAAGAGGATAAAAAGGAGCCTAAAGAAAACTTAGAAGTCAACTGAGTTTCTAAATAGATTATTTTGTATTGTGGGTTGAATTTTGCCTCCCTCCCCCACCATCCCGCTCCTCTGCCAAGTTCATATATTAACGTCCTAACCCCCAGTACATCAGAATGTGACTGTATTTGGAGATAGCACCTTTAAAGAGAATTCGGCTAAAATGAGGTCATATGGGTGGGCCTTAATCCAATATGACTAGTGGTTTTTTTTAAATTTTTTTATTTATTTAACAAATTTAATCAGTTATACATATACATATGTTCCCATATCCCCTCTAGTGTTTTTATAAGGAGAGGAGATTGGGACATAGAAAACACACAGACAAAGGGAGACCATGTGAGGACACAGCAAGAAGGTGGCTGTCTGAAAACCAAGGAGAGAGGCCTCAGGAAAAGCCAACCTTGCCAACACCATGATCTTGGACTTCTAGCATTCAGAACTGTGAGAAAATAAACTTTTGTTATTTAAGTCACCCAGTCTGTGGTATTTGTTAGGGCAGCCCTAACTAAAATTAACACATTTTGAAACCTAAACAGAGATAATAGTCTTGAAAATCAGAGCTTTTGATTTGTAAGATCTGGGATTCTTTAAAGAGAAAAGATTCTCCACATGCTCAGAGCCTAATTTTAAAAATCCAGAGACAAATGGTCTAAGAGTTGGTACATAAATTTAATACCATAAATAAAGAAGTTGGATTTTTAAAGGTAATAATAATTATCTCTAAGACAAAATAAATGTGTAGGAGGCAGTATAGAATAAACAGGAAATAGACATCAGAAACTGTCTCACAGAAGGGATCCTGTGCTCCTATTCTGCTCTGGGCCAGTGGAAACACCAGAGATATTTGATAGTAGCTCAAAAAACAGGGAACCTAGTCTTCATCTCCTAGCATGTGGTTTGGAAGAGTCAGGCTAAACACTAGAGCAGCAGTGGCCGACTGAAGTAACTCTGCAGATGGGTCTAAGGCCAATTTCATAAGCACACAGTGTGAAACATGGAACCAGCTCTTTATTGATGAAAGGGGTGTGGATCTTTCTAAAAGGAGCCAGTAGACTCAAAGGAGCCTTGAGATTGGGATAAGGAGTACAAGGACCTGTCAGGTGGAGACCATGGTAAGACAAGGGTAATCTTACCAGATGCAGGTGGACATAAAAGACAAGGGTAATCTTACCAGATACAGGTGGACATAAAGGACCAAAAAATGCTGGGGAAGAGATGCACCTTATCAGACACCAGCAGAAGACAAAGGATGACTATGGACCAGAAGCCTCCCCATATTAGAGCAACCAGACAAATGTAAGGCCTTCCAAACAGACAGAAAATAGAGGGATAAAACAGAAAAACAACACTGAATTTGACTGAGAAAAAAAAATAATTTGATTCAGAGTAATAAATTACATTGAGATATGTAAAGTAAAGGAAGGGGACTTCCCTGGTTGTCCAGTGGTAAAGAATCCACCTTACAATGCAGGGGATGAGTGTTCGATCCCTGGTCAGGGAACTAAGATCCCACGTGCCTCAGGACAACTGAGCCTGCGAGCCACAACTACTGAGTTCGTGGGCCTCAACTAGAGCCCACGTACTGCAAACTACAGAGCCCACATGCCCTGGAGCCTGCGCGCCACAACTAGAGAAGAGAAAACCCACACGTCACAACTAGAGAGAAGCAGGCGCACCACAATGAAGAGCCCATGTGCTGCAACTAAGACCCAATGCAGCCAAAAATAAAATAATAAATACATCTTAAAAAAATAAAATGAAATAAAATAAAATAAAGGAAGTTTGCACAGACTACAACCACTTATTCTAAGGACCTGTCTTAAGGGGGTGACTTCAACTCCACATAGTTCTTCTTCCATAGAGCCAATTAAATGACTCAGCAATAGCTCTTTCCCATGCAAGAAGAACATGGTATATATTAAATAGCCCTAAAAAGGTTTGAGAAACTGATTTGGTTGGATTAAACCATTATGTGTTACAAATACCTTGTGTTTAGAAGGACGGATATGAAAAATATTGATGCAATAGCCTTGAAAGGTCTCGGTAGCCCTGAATTCACATTTCAAGTTTTTTCCACGTGGATATCTGGCTGCAAAACAATCTGATTGTAGAAAGTTTTTCTGTAAGTTTACCTCTTATTGATTCCTAGAACACAATATCCCAGAAACACAGAACTATACTGGGGAATCCAGAAACAAAAATCTCCTCAAAGCATTGAAAAATTCCAGTGTGATACAAACTAAGAACTAAAAAGGTGAGGAGGTATTTAGACATTGTGATGAGTCGTTAAGATTGGAATTTGCCAAATTTTGCAAAGCAAGTTCAGTAAGTTGCTGATTTGTAGCAAATACTAGAAAAAAATTCCATATTAATAGTTTTTCAGTGATTTCTCAGAAGTCTCATTTTGGGATTACAGAATTGGCATGATTTTGTTTAAAATATTATGAAGGTTTAAGCTCTACTTCTGTTGTTTTCTTTAGCATCAAAGGTACATTTCAGGCTTTCAAGTAAATTTGAATCCAGAAAAAGACACCCCTTTCTTCGGACAGACATAACCCTGCATTAGGGTGTAGGGCTCAGATCTCTCTACTGGGTTTATCGGTATGGCCAACAACCTGTACAACTTTCCATCATGACTGTGTTTGGGGGAATTTTGTTGATTTTTTTTTGTGTGTGTAGTTTTGTAAACTAATGAGATGAAGACCTCAGACACTGATTCCTAATGGTGTGAATCACTTTCATCCTAGGAGGCTTGAGATAGACAGTCCCCAATGATTCCCAGTTCCTGGTATTTATGTGTTTACATAGTCCCTTCTTGCACTGAATAGGGCTGACTTTGTAACCAATAGAATATCACAGGAATAACAGACTTTTAAGCCTAGGCCATAAAAGACATTGCAACTTCTTTTTTGCTCTCCTGGATCACTTGTTCACTCTGAGGGAAATGAGTTGTCATGTCATGAAGCCTCTCAAGAAGCCCCAAAAAGGGCTCCTACCAAGAGCCGTGTGAGTCATCTGAAAGCAGATACTCTAACCCCAGTCAGGTCCCCAGATGGTTTCATCCATGACCAACATTTTGATACACCCTCATGAGAGTTCCTAAGCCAGAGTCACCCACTTAAGCCACTTCCCAAAGGCCTGGCCCACAGAAGCTACATGATTGATATATGTTTATTGTAAGCTGCTAAGTTTTGGAGTAATTTATTGCACAGTAATAGATAAATAATACAGTGTTTGTACTATCTTATCTTTTACCTTTAGTGAAACTCTGAGACATTGACAAGCTTTGTGCTTGTGGTACTTTGGAGCAGCTGAGGAATTACAGTCATTTACAGTGTGGGTTGAAGTGGGCTTGTGAGAGAATGACAAAGGCAGTAATGGAGAATGTTAGGAGTGGTTAATAGTGGGAAAGAGGGCTGTAGTACATATTGACAGGGAAATCATGAACCCCTTGAAAAATTCAGGTTAAGGAGAACTTTGCTTTTTATATAGAATGGGGACTTTTGCATCTTATTTAGATTTTTAAGAGTACTGAAAATATTCTTTTTGTAAAAGAGAATAAATCAGTTATTTTTGGTATGTAAGAATTAACTCCAAAACTTAGTAGCTTAAAACAAAAATGACTTATTGTGTCTCATAAGTCTGTGATTGACTAGGATGTTCTACTATTTCTGCTTGGACTCACTCATGCAGCTGTAGTCATCTGGCAATTCAGGTGGGATGAATTGGTCTAACATGGCCTCACTCACAGGCCAAGGGCCTCATCTAGGATGGCTGGAACAGCTGGGATTGCTGGGACTGTATCTTCATGTGGTCTTACATCTTGGGCTTCTTTGCAGCATGCTTGTCTCAGGGTTCCAAGAGGATAAGCATGGAAATCTCAATATATTGCTTCTGTTGAGTCCCATTGGTCAATGCCAGCCACAAGTCAAGCTCAGGTACCAGGGGTGGGAGACAGACTTCATTTCCTGATGAGAAGACCGGCAAAGAATTTTAATCCACTCCAGTAATGATCGCTTCTTGAAAATTCAAACAATACAGAGGAGTGAAAGAAGAAAGCTATATATCACCTAAAATTTCACCATCCATAAATAAGTAATGTTAACAGTTGTTGAACACCATTAAAAATATGTCTATATGTAAGATGATGGATGGATGGATGGAATGGTGGATGGCTGAATGGTGGATAGCCAGAAAGAAATAATCTCTAAGAGGTGAGAATCATTTAGTTTTATACCTACATGTTAACTTTAAGAAAGATGAGGAAATCAGCTTTCTTATAATTCTTCTCAGCTCTCCTCCTTTACTTACAGACTTATTTTGATTTGGTCAGTGTCTATAAATTTATTTATTTATTTTGTAGTCATAATCCTTTTGTTTGTTTAAACACAGTTCTACATTTAAATGGATGCAATGATCACAGGTGCTCCTTTTACTGTGGCTCCTTAACTTTGGCAGGTTGTTGAATAGTGTGCTATATTCCCTGAGGACTTTCATGTCGTAGGTTGTCGGTCATTTGCATTTATCTTTGAATCATCATTTGAATGAGTATAATATTTTTCTTTCCCTCAGAACATTAGAGACACTGTTCCACTGTCTTCTGGCATTCAGTGTTTTTAACAGTGAATGAGGATAATAGCCTGATTTATTTTCCTCACTTTTTTTTGTCTAGAATCCCAGAGAATTCTAGAATTTTAATGATTTCACTAGAAAATATTTTTACATAACTTGTTTTTATCAGTTTCTTGGAATTCAGTCTGTAAATTTAGTTCTTCCTTTAGATCAAGAAACATTTCTTGCACTATATTCCTGCATATTTTAATGCTTTATTTGATTGGTTCTATCATATGATCCTAGTTATTCTTATGTTGGATCTTCTTTATCTTCCACACCTATCATCTTCTTCTAGTTACCTTAATCTCTTTGCCTTTTTATTTTGCATTCATGTTGATTATCTGAAGCTTTTTACTATTACATTAATTTTTTTTTTTACAGTTTCTACTGTTGGCTCTATAATGGTTGCTTTGATTTCCTAATCTGTTTACTTATCTTTGCATTCTCTCCATTCATTTTTTCTTATTGTATATTATATTGCCATTGATCTCTTCCTTTACTGAATTAAGAGCTTTATTAAATCCTTCACTGGCCTAAAGTGCTCATAGGACATATATATATATATATATTGTTTGTGTTATGTGTTTTTATGAATGCTACATTATTTTTTCTTTTGCATGATATATTCTTTTCTTCTTACTTTAATCTTTTTTTTTTGTAACATCCTATGTTGACATATTTACCATGCCCTTTCTTTCCATCTGTCATGTGTCACCCTTTCCATCTTCTCTTATGTCAGTTTGCTTTCATTTCTCTGAGCTATAGTTTGAGAACTAAGTGTTGCTTTCCATCCACTTTGCTAAGGCCTAAGGACTCAGGGGAGTAGGAGTAGTAGATTTTAGTGGAGACTAAAGCCTCTCTGTGGGATCTAAGCTCTCCTTTTTTTCTGGAATCACATTATTTATTCTGTAATAGGGCCCCCTTTTCTCTGCCAGAGATGTATCTCACTTCAGTGTCCTTTGGCTCAATTCCCCAAAGATAGCACAGTTTCTAAAAGATAAAATCCTGATGGAGTTGCCTAACCCATTAAAGACCCAATGTCATGTTAAGATGGTGAAAATAGAATAATATAAACCCTTGTTTTGAGAAGGAAAATGTTAAATCATAAATAAAATGTCTCTCTTCAAGAATAAAATCAGCTTTAACTGAAGGAAAGCTCTGTAGCAAATCTCTTATATGAAAAATACTTCTCAAAGTACTGTGCTATGAAACGTCTTTGCTGCACTGATAAGAAAGCTCAAAAATATAGAATATTTAATATCCAAGTTGCCAAACAAAACAACTCAAATGCTGACTAGTCAGATCAAGGTAAAGCTCTAAGTAAGATTAAAATTGACTGTGTCTTTACTTTCATCACAAGTAAAAAAGACTCTCCATTGATTTTCTTGATATTCAATATAAAGTGATAAGGCCTTTTTGTTGACAAGTTTTTTTTCCATTGATTTTCTCATTACTCATCTGACATGTAACCCTTTAGTCTCAATGTTTGAATAGATTTTAATATTTTAAGAATGTTTTAATAACTGCATGAAGTCATAAAATATGGCTGGTGAAAAAGGTAATGATTGTTCACAAAATATACATATTATTAATAATTTCAGATGTAAATAAACTTGTAATGAATTCACTATACTTTGCTCCCCTTTCTCTTTTTTCGGTAGCTCTCATGGTCTTTGTTTTCAAACACTATTATAATCATAGAATATTTTCTTTTGTTGAGACATAATTTACTCAGCTGATTCTCTTGGAGTAGTGGTTTATAACAAGCTTGTTAAAAGTATTTTTGACAATTTCTAAACCTAACCCTAACATGAAGCTTAGATGGATTCAAACAGATGTAGTGTTTGAAAAAAGAAAGAATGTCACATAAAAGATAACTATGGGGACTTCCCTGGTGGTCCAGTGGTTAAGACTTCATCTTCCAATGCAGGGGATGTGGGTTTGATCCCTGGTGAGGGAGCTAAGATCCCACATGCCTTGGGGCCAAAAAACCAAAACATAAAGCAGAAACAATATTGTAACAAATTCAATAAAGACTTTAAAAATGGTCCACATCAAAAAAAATTTTTAAAAAAAAGATAACTTTGATTTTTATACAATTAAATGGTGCTATGGGTTGGGCTAAACACACACTATCCTACCACGACTTACACTCCAGTCTGAAACTGATCTGATCTCTTGTGCTGCAAAATCAGTCAGAACCTATTATTTGAAAAAAAAGAAATACATAGATGGTATTGGTTAAGGAATAGTTAATTTTGTGTCAACAAATAAGCTCACCTATGCTTGAGATAATTGAGCCATGTAAAATTTGTTCTTCTCTCATAAAATGTGTGGGTATTCTCATAGAAATGGATTTTTAATCAGATTAAATTTTGTCTGAACAGGTACAGTCAATGTGTGAATTCCCTACCCCCACTCCTTTTTCTTCTGATAATGAAGATTTGGTGTCAGTCACTCAGGGTCTGTGTTCCTGCTAGGCAGTTATGAGTGGTATGATCTTGGACAAGCTACTTACCTCTTTTGAGTGTTGGTGTCCTCTATTGTAAAATGGGATGCAGTGTGAAATAAAAGGGAAAAATATTTAATAAAAATGCTAGAAATAATTTGTAATATGTGATTACTAATACTACCAAGTTTTTTATTTCTAGCATACTTTGAAGATATGGGTAATGGTTAGAATTTGTCAAGGATGGGGCCTGCACAAATAAATAAGACATGGGCCCTGCTTCAGTAAGCATACCATCTGATAGGAGAGGGAACAGTGATGACTAACAGGTAAGAGAACATATGACTGTCAACTATAAATATGTCAAACTTGTCTACCTGAATCAATGGCCTTCTACCTTTGACTAAAATGTCTGCCTAAATAATAAGGATTCTCTTTTCTATGACTAATTTACATAATGATAAAAGACTGCTAGACGTGAGAGAATGGTAATAGAAGAGGGTAAGTACAAAGAACAAATATGGAGAGCCTAGTGTGTGGTAGAAAAAGCCAAATTATTGACATCAACTGAATGAATCTTGACTTCACTCTTTGCAGAGCATATATGTGAGACTTTGGGCAAATGAAATTCTCTTTGGCCCTCAGCTTTCTAAAATAAAAAGCACTCAAGCTTTTATTAATGCTTATTTCATGCCAAGCACAGTGATAAGGGTTTTCCATACATTAAAAAAAAATCCTCACAGCTGCTCTATTTGGAAAGTATTATTATTTTCTCTATTTTACAATTGAGAAAACTGAGGCTCAGGAAGTTTAAGTAACCTGCCTGAGATCACATAGCCACTAAATAGTTTCACTGTTATTTTCATGGAAGCGGCATGACTCCAGAATCTGTGCTCCTAATCCAAATAATGTAAACTTAAAAATTTCTTTCCCTCTAAATTTCATGTTTATGAATAAGCTTAAAATGCAATTGGCTCCAGAATTTTAGAAGCAAAACTATTGGGAAAGTTTTGTTGACTAAATTTAGGTCAACAACAGTTGGATCTGAACAGTGGAATGTTCCAATCAGAGCTCCCTCTCCTGGTTTCTGTCCTCTCTAAACTTGAAACCACATTATTATTATTTTCTTATTGAGTATTTATCTTGCCAGCCAGATACTGCATTAACAGTTTTACAGGTTTATGTTTTCTCATTTAATTCTAACAAAAGTTTTATAAAGGAGATCTTATGCCCCCCACCCCCCAACAGTATGGCAAGAAAACAGGATGTCTAGAGATGGAAGTGTTTCACCTAAAGCTACAGTGGTAAGAAGTGAATACAACTCATCCTCATTTCTGTGTGCTTGCACAGCATATGCTCTTAACCACGACTGCATTTTATTCAGATCTGTTACCAATGTAGTCCACACACTATGTATCAGTTACATTTATGCATAAACACAGGTAGGACATACTGAAAGAAAGATCTGTGTAAATTTTTTTTTTTTTTTTTTTGCTGTACGCGGGCCTCTCACTGCTGTGGCCTCTCCCGCTGCGGAGCACAGGCTCCGGACGCACAGGCTCCGCGGCCATGGCTCGCGGGCCCAGCCGCTCCGCGGCATGTGGGATCCTCCGGGATCGGGGCACGAACCCGTGTCCCCTGCATCGGCAGGCGGACCCTCAACCACTGCGCCACCAGGGAAGCCCCGATCTGTGTAAATTTTGAAAGCATTCCCATTATTTTATAGTGGCGCCTCATATATTAGTGATAGATACATACTGAATCTCTAAATTTCTTTCTATTATTGGGGATATTTTCAAAGAGTTCAGGGAATAATTACAACAGCAAGATACATACAACATGGAGCAAAAATTTAGATACTTGATAACTAGGAAATAACTCAAATCTCCCAAGAATATGCCATCCATTTTCTTATAAGCAACAATTAACAGTGTAGCAAAATTATGAAAAAAAGTGCTCATAATGTTTAAAGTGAAGAGATTCCTGGAGAAACAAGGCATGTATTTAGAATAGCTATTCTAAAACATATTTAAGTTTGTTTTGTCCTGCATATATTACTCTTTTTGGGAAAAAGAAAAGAAGCCATAGAGGATCACAGGGAAGGGAGAACAATGGGTGGGTGAGGGAAGCTTATGGGTGAGCAAGGGGAAAGTGGAAAAATACATTCTACATTCAAAGTCTCTGTTGAAACCACATTATTGCCAGGATGGGATCTCAGCATGGGGAACTTTGCCCTCAGGTACTTTAAACAATGAGATGTGGTAATTATGCTCATCTGTATTCTCCTAGGCACTAAATTACTCCCATAAGAAAAATGTACTTTCGTTTTAAGGTTATTGAATAACTCACTAGTTCCCTGTCACAAAAACTTACTGACTGATACCCAGGTGACTTTCTAGTCACATCTGATTATTTTGCTCACCATTAATAAAATGTTTCTTCCTAGACAGTATTTTGATAATCTTCAGAAGAGTCCCATTGAGGAAGGAAGTATTGTTAATATTGTCCTTATTTTCAAATGAGGGAACTGAGGCCCAGGGAAGCTGAGTAGCAAAGATGACTAAAGACAACTCATCCCCAAGGAAATTTACATTTCATGAAAATATTTAAGTATTGTCACTAGACTTTCAGTCGAGGTAACTGCTTTATCTCACTCCTTCTACCATGAGCCCTCACTACTGCTGGCTGTATTCGGTGGTATTAGAAGTATAGTTATATCTGTGACATCCTATCTGATAGCTTTTCCATAAACGTGAAGGGAGTGTGTAAGTGATGCAAACTCCCACATACACCTACTCACAAAACAACAACAACAACAACAAAAAGGACATTTAGGTGAGGAAGTAGGGAAATTCAGTTAAGAATTTAATGAGGAAAAAAAAGTCAAACTATTCAACTCCCTGTAGGCCAAATAGAATAGGCAATGGGTTAAACTATTTTCACTTTCAATTGGTTGTTTGGACTTTTTATAAATAGCTAAAGTCTCATGAAAACATAAAATGAGTTTATTGCACTTTTTTTTTAGTCTATCAGACTTCCTTCATGCTCTAGGCACATGCTAATGATTGGGATAAAACTGATTTTGAATGGAGTTCCTGCTAAACGAATGAATGGTGGAGACTGGAATGTTACATGAAAGACAGCCAACTCTTCTGGAAAACCGCACAGCAATACACAAAGCCACAATGGTAAAAATTGCATGCATCTGGGAGGAAGGTATAAACTAGTATGTTGTAGGGAAATCAAGGGGGCTGAAGAAAGGGAGGAGGGTCAGAGATTAAAAGAATTCAAAGGATGGAGACAGAACACTTAAAGAAACCAAAGAAAAAATAAAAGCAAATTCTAAACAGCTCCCCTTACAAATGACTTTCATATGCATGGTAAGAAGTGAACTGCAAGAAAACAAATACCAAGAGATATAATAGACACATTATGTAACAAGGATTACTAAGGAGAGGCTAAAACCAGAAACAGGTTCGGAATAATTTTGAGATGGAAAGTTTATATAAGAGATAGACACAACAGGCGAGGGGGAATTATGCCAACATGGGTCAAGGAGGATATTGTGTCTGAAGGGGGAAAGAATGTCACATAATAAATAAGTTGGCAGTGGGACGAAATATATTTGGATGGAAATAAAAGATAAAAGGAATATAGAACTAATCATAGGCAATTATGGTAGACCATCTGGGTCAGATAAAAAGGCAGCTCAGAATGTTTATGCAGATAAGGATGCCCAAGGAAAACAAGAGTATGGTCTGGGATGGCTGTACTAGAATTGTATTACAGCAGAGTGATGTTCTGGTTACATCCCTGGAGAAGACAATGGATTCGATTAGAGCCCAGTTTTTGCATATCATTTGGAAGCCAGAAACCTAGAAAATAGCTAATAGACAAGGATCCAGAACAATTTGGGGCAAGCTATCACCTGATAGACATTTATCCCTTCATTTGTAATATTCGTGGTGTCTGTGAAGACTTGGTGATCTCACCCTTCCTGTCACCCCACCACCCTGGTGACCTGCTATAATTTGACATTATCTTTGTGAACCCTCTGCCCCATGAATCTCCTCACAGACTTCCTGCTGTGGCTACACTTGCCCCTAAGCCATTCAAGTCCAGCTCCTAAATTCATGCAGCTGGGTGCCCTGATAAAAATGTAACTGGCCTACCCCAGTAGTTTCTGACCATTTACCTGGTCAGAGGGCTTTGCCCTGGGGGTTGTAGCCAGGCAGCCTTGGAGAAGGGGAACACAAAAAAAGAGCCAACAGCTGGGATTCCGGCCCACTTACGCTTGAACCCTCTAATTGCAGTAACAACAGCATCAAAGAAACTCTGTTGCTTTGTGTGCAGTGATAACCCTGTTGACTTCCTGATAACATGGCTAGAATTTTGAGGACTTTAACAGCAGGGCTGAGAGATTTTCACTTCTTCATTTAACCTTCTCTTCTGGGCTCCAAGGCCTCTTCTCTGACAGCACGTATCATGCTGTATTATAAGTGAATAGAGCTGCTTTCCACAATAGACGTGAATTCCCCAAGGTCAGAGATTGAATCTCTCATCTCCCACTTGCCAGAGATTAGCAACCTGTCTAGTAATTCTGGATGCTCAGTTATCATGCAGAATGAATAGAATAATAAGGAGTGACTCAAAGGAATTAATTCGTAAGTAAAAGATTTTAAACAGTTACAGCGGCAGTAGGGAGGTAATTTGCCAAAGTGCTAGTTGGGTGGGAGAGGATAAGAAGGGATGGTACCTACCTGATGTCCTTAAGTTTGTTCCTCAACCTGGAATTCTCTCCTCTGCACACATAAAGGCCAGCCTTGGACATCCCTTTCTGATCTAAGAATTAAAAATTCAGTTTCGGGCTTCCCTGGTGGCTCAGTGGTTGAGAGTCCGCCTGCCGATGCAGGGGAGATGGGTTCGTGCCCCGGTCCGGGAAGATCCCACATCCGCGGCTGGGACCGTGAGCCATGGCCGCTGGACCTGCGCGTCCGGAGCCTGTGCTCCGCAATGGGAGAGGCCACAACAGTGAGAGGCCTGCGTACCGCAAAAAAAAAAAAAGTTCAGTTTTGAAAAGCTCAGCGATCCTAACGTAGATGCTCCTTATGTATTTTTCTCATCACTTCCACATGAATGTCAAGTTACTTATAAATCAACTCCTTTGGGTCCCCAGCAACACCCAATGGTCTTGCCTAGAATTCTGTAGAATATTTATGTCTTGTAGAAAATGACTGTATATTTGCAATGATCTCAACCTTGTTAACAACATGTTTTAGCCTAGTAGCTCCCAAAAGGTTGTATAAGGGGCACCAAGGGAATTAAAAAAACAAAAAAGAAAAAAACCCCAGATTCCTGGTTCCAGGCCTGGCCTTACAGAGTCATACTCCCTGTATAAGGGTATAAAAGAATCTGCATTTTCAATCCCCAAGTGTTTATAAAGCACAGTTTGATTTAGGAATTATTGTTTTGACTAAATGCATTTATTAAACAAATAAAAAGCCACTTATTTGGTTTAAAAATATCCCTAGTTAACTTCTGTACCATTTTTAGAAACACCAAAGAAATCACCAATGATAGGTAGAATTAGTTTTAGTTTAGACCAAGGTGTAATAACCTCTGCTCAGTGGAACCGTTGAAGGAGTAATGAGCCTAATTAGTAACTACAGTTCTTTTAAATGATAATTTTGTCTCTTATGTGGGCAATTACTGAATAAAATTCATTAATATTTAGCTGCATCTTCAGTCAACCTGTATAATGATAATGACCCATTAGTTCATTTTTCAATAGTGCCTATGGGTAGGGAGGAAGTGCATAGGACAGTATGCCAAACAAGTTACTCTCAGTAGTAGTTGTCTATTCTTTATGCTGTCTGCTTAAGGGATCTCTGGATGTGACTGGGCTGTGACTGAGGAAAGCGAGAAATAAAGGGGACAGAGGAGCTGCATCAAGGTTCCAGGATATTCAGAGAGGAGAAGAATATGGCCAGTTTGGGAGGTGGCTCTGACTGAGACCAATTGCCTGCCATTGAGTGACCTTCACTATATTTTATGAGTAAATAATTGTAATACTGAAAGGGGGGCATAAGAAAAAGAAGATTTAAAAATATCCAACTTGAAGGAGCTTTTTGTTTCTTCAGGGGGATAGTTATGTAGCCATAATTTAAGGTAAAATATGGTTGGTGCTATAGCAGAGGTTAAAACCAAACGTATTCCAAAAAGGTGAAATTAGTTTAGAGCCATACAAAAAAGACTAATGACATAGACTTGCTCCACCAGATATTAAAACACATTATGAAATTATAGCAAATCAGTATATGTGGTACAGATGCAAAAATTAGACAGAACAGAAAGAGAAAGCCCAGAAAAAGACTATCATATATCATCATTTAACAATGAAGGAGCTAAAGTAAATCAGTGGTAAAGGGAAAGTTTATTCAACAAATAGTTCTTAAAACATTGCAAAGCACATTTGGATCAAAAGGCATTAGATCCTTCTCTCATATCACCACTAAGATCAAATTATTAAAAGTGCTAGCAGGCTGTGGTAAGATGGATACTGTTTTACACAGCTAGGAGGGGCACAAACTAGACCAACCTTTTTGGAAAGCATTTTGTAATATGAATTAACAGATTTTAAAATGTTCATAGTATTCTGATTCAGTAATTCTACTTCTAGATAAACATATACACACACACAGATATAGAAATATTATATATACACTCATCTTTAAGAATAAAACTTCAGTTAAAATTTATTTATAATGCTGGAGAGGGAGTAGAGAAAACGGAACCCTCGTGCACTATTGGTGGGAATGTAAATTGATACAGTCACTATGGAGAACAGTATGGAGGTTCCTTAAAAAACTAAAACTAGAATTACCATATGATGCAGCAATCCCACTACTGGGCATATACCCTGAGAAAACCATAATTCAAAAAGAGTCATGTGAGAAACTTCCGGGGAAGATGGCGGAAGAGTAAGACGCGGAGATCACCTTCCTCCCCACAGATACACCAGAAATACAGCTACACGTGGAACAACTCCTACAGAACACCTACTGAACGCTGGCAGAAGACCTCAGACCTCCCAAAAGGCAAGAAACTCCCCACGTACCTGGGTAGGGCAAAGCAGAGAGATTCCCACACAGGTGCCGACCGGCACTCACCAGCCCGAGAGCCTTGTCTGCTTGGCCGCCGGTGGGGGCAGGGCTGGGAGCTGAGGCTCAGGCTTCGGTCACAGCGCAGGGAGAGGACTGGGGTTGGTGGCGTGAACACAGCCTGAAGGGGCTAGTGCGCCACAGCTAGTCGGGAGGGAGTCCGGGGAAAAGTCTGGACCTGCCAAAGAGGCAAGAGACTTTTTCTTCCCTATTTGTTTCCTGGTGTGCGAGGAGAGGGGATTAAGAGCACTGCTTAAAGGAGCTCCAGAGACGGGCGCGAGCCGCGGCTAAAAGCGTGGACCCCAGAGATGGCGTGAGACACTGGGGCTGCTGCTGCCGCCGCCGCCAAGAGGCCTGTGTGCGAGCGCAGGTCACTGTCCACGCCCCCCTTCCTGGGAGCTTGTGCAGCCCGCCACTGCCAGGGTCCCGTGATCCAGGGACAACTTCCCCGGGAGAACGCACGGCGCGCCTCTGGCTGGTGCAACGTCACGCTGGCCTCTGCCGCCGCAGGCTCGCCCCGCACTCCGTACCCCTCCCTTCCCCCGGCCTGAGTGAGCCAGAGTCCCCTAAGTGGCTGCTCCTTTAACCCCGTCCTGTCTGAGCGAAGAACAGACGCCCTCTGGCGACCTACACGCAGAGGCGAGGCCACATCCAAAGCTGAGACCCGGGAGCTGTGAGAACAAAGAAGATAAAGGGAAATCTCTCCCAGCAGCCTCAGAAGCAGCGGATTAAAGCTCCACAATCAACTTGATGTACCCTGCATCTGTGGAATACATGAATAGAAACGAATCATCCCAAATTGAGGAGGTGGACTTGGAGAGCAAGATTTATGATTTTTTCCCCTTTTCCTCTTTTTGTGAGTGTGTATGTGTATGCTTCTGTGTGAGATTTTGTCTGTACAGCTTTGCTTCCACCATTTGTCCTAGGGTTCTATCTGTCCGTTTATTTTTAATTTTTTTTCCTTCATAATTATTTTTTATTTTAATAACTTTATTTTATTTTATCTTACTTTATTTTATTTTACTTTATCTTCTTTCTTTCTTTCTTTCTTTCTTTCCTTCCTTCCTTCTTTCCTTCCTTCCTTTCCTCCTTTAGACAACTAATCATCCCAAATTAAGGAGTTGGACTTTGAGAGCAAGATTTATGATTTTTTCCCCTTTTCCTCTTTTTGTGAGTGTGTATGTGTGTGCTCCTGTGTGAGATTTTGTCTGTATAGCTTTGCTTCCACCATTTGTCCCAGGGTTCTATCCATCCGGTTTTTTTTCTTTGTTTTTTCTTAATATTTTTATTTTAATAACTTTATTATATTTTATCATACTTTATTTTATTTTACTTTATCTTCTTTCTTTCTTTCTTTCTTTCTTTCTTTTTACTTCTACTAATTCTTTCTTTCTACTTTTTCTCCCTTTAATTCTGAGCCGTGTGGATGAAAGGCTCTTGGTGCTGCAGCCAGGAGTCAGTGCAGTGACTCTGAGGTGGGAGAGCTAACTTCAGGACACTGGTCCACAAGAGAGCTCCCAGCTCCACATAATATCAAATGGCGAAAATCTCCCGGAGATCTCCATCTCAACACCAGCACCCAGCTTCACTCAATGACCAGCAAGCTACAGTGCAGGACACCCTATGCCAAACAACTAGCAAGGCAGGAACACAACCCCACCCATTAGCAGAGAGGCTTCCCAAAATTATAATAAGTCCACAGACACCCCAAAACACACCACCAGACTTGGACCTGCCCACCAGAAAGACAAGATCCAGCCTCATCCACCAGAACGCAGGCACTAGTCCCCTCCACCAGGAAGCCTACACGACCCACTGAACCAACCTTAGCCACTGGGGACAGACACCAAAACTAAGGGAACTACGAACCTGCAGCCTGCAAAAAGGAGACCCCAAACACAGTAAGATAAGCAAAATGAGAAGACAGAAAAACAGCAAGTGAAGGAGCGAGAAAAAAACCCCCCAGACCTAACAAATGAAGAGGAAATAGGCAGTCTACCTGAAAAAGAATTCAGACTAATGATAGTAAAGAGGATACAAAATCTTGGAAATAGAATAGACAAAATGCAAGAAATATTTAACAAGGACCTAGAAGAACTAAAGAGAAAACAAGCAACGATGAACAACACAATAAATGAAATTAAAAATACTCTAGATGGGATCAATAGCAGAATAACTGAGGCAGAAGAACGGATAAGTGATGTGGAAGATAAAATAGTGGAAATAACTACTGCAGAGCAGAATAAAGAAAAAAGAATGAAAAGAACTGAGGACTGTCTTAGAGACCTCTGGGACATTAAACGCACCAACATTCTAATTATAGGGGTCCCAGAAGAAGAAGAGAAAAAGAAAGGGACTGAGAAAATATTTGAAGAGATTATAGTTGAAAACTTCCCTAATATGGGAAAGGAAATAGTTAATCAAGCCCAGGAGGCACAGAGAGTCCCATATAGAATAAAGCCAAGGAGAAATACGCCAAGACACATATTAATCAAACTGTCAAAAATTAAATACAAAGAAAACATATTAAAAGCAGCAAGGGAAAAAAAACAAATAACACACAAGGGAATCCCCATAAGGTTAACAACTGATCTTTAAGCAGAAACTCTGCAAGCCAGAAGGGACTGGCAGGACATATTTAAAGTGATGAAGGAGAAAAACCTGCAACCAAGATTACTCTACCCAGCAAGGATCTCATTCAGATTTGATGGAGAAATTAAAACCTTTACAGAAAAGCAAAAGCTTAGAGAGTTCAGCACCACCAAACCAGCTTTACAACTCTCTAGGCAAGAAACACAACAGAAGGAAAAGATCTACAATAACAAACCCAAAACAATTAAGAAAATGGGAATAGGAACATACATATCGATAATTACCTTAAATGTAAATGGACTAAATGCTTCCACCAAAAGACACAGATTGGCTGAATGGATACGAAACCAAGACCCATGTATATGCTGTCTACAGGAGACCCACTTCAGACCTAGAGACACATACAGACTGAAAGTAAGAGGATGGAAAAAGATATTCCATACAAATGGAAAGCAAAAGAAAGCTGGAGTAGCAATTCTTATATCAGACAAAATAGACTTTAAAATAAAGACCATTAGAAGACACAAAGAAGGACACTACATAATGATAAAGGGATCGATCCAAGAAGAAGATATAGCAATTGTAAATATTCATGCACCCAACATAGGAGCACCTCAATACATAAGGCAAATACTAACAGCCATAAAAGGGGAAATCGACAGTAACACACTCATAGTAAGGGACTTTAACACCCCACTTTCACCAATGGACAGATCATCCAAAATGAAAATAAATAAGGAAACACAACCTTTAAATGATACATTAAACAAGATGGACGTAATTGATATTTATAGGACATTCCATCCAAAAACAACAGAATACACATTTTTCTCAAGTGCTCATGGAACATTCTCCAGGATAGATCATATCTTGGGTCACAAATCAAGCCTTGGTAAATTTAAGAAAATTGAAATTGTATTAAGTATCTTTTCCGACCACAATGCTATGAGACTAGACATCAATTACAGGAAAAGATCTGTAAAAAAATACAAACACATGGAGGCTAAACAATACACTACTTAATAACGAAGTGATCACTGAAGAAATCAAAGAGGAAATCAAAAAATACCTAGAAACAAATGACAGTGGAGACACGATGACCCAAAACCTATGGGATGCAGCAAAAGCAGTTCTAAGAGGGAAGTTTATAGCAATACAATCCCACCCTAAGAAACAGGAAACATCTCGAATAAACATCCTGACCTTGCACCTAAAGTAATTAGAGAAAGAAGAACAAAAAATCCCCAAAATTATCAGAAGGAAAGAAATCATAAAAATCAGATTAGAAATAAATGAAAAAGAAATGAAGGAAACGATAGCAAAGACCAATAAAACTAAAAGCTGGTTCTTTGAGAAGATAAACAAAATTGATAAACCATTAGCCAGACTCATCAAGAAAAAAGGGGAGAAGACTCAAATCAACAGAATTAGAAATGAGAAAGGAGAAGTAACAACTGACACTGCAGAAATACAAAATATCATGAGAGATTACTACAAGCAACTCTATGCCAATAAAATGGACAACCTGGAAGAAATGGACAAATTCTTAGAAATGCACAAGCTTCCGAGACTGAACCAGGAAGAAATAGAAAATATGAACAGACCAATCACAAGCACTGAAATTGAAACTGTGATTTAAAATCTTCCAACAAACAAAAGCCCAGGACCAGATGGCTTCACAGGCGAATTCTATCAAACATTTGGAGAAGAGCTAATACTTATCCTTCTCAAACTCTTCCAAAATATAGCAAAGGGAGGAACACTCCCAAACTCATTCTACAAGGCCACCATCACCTTGATACCAAAGCCAGACAAGGATGTCAGAAAGAAAACTACAGGCTAATATCACTGATGAACATAGATGCAAAAATCCTCAACAAAACACTAGCAAACAGAATCCAACAGCCCATTAAAAGGATCATACACTATGATCAAGTGGAGTTTATTCCAGGAATGCAAGGATTCTTCAATATACACAAATCAATCAACGTGATACACCATATTAACAAATTGAAGGAAAAAAAACCATATGATCATCTCAATAGATGCAGAGAAAGATTTCGACAAAATTCAACACCCATTTATGATAAAAACTCGGCAGAAAGTAGGCATAGAGGGAACTTTCCTCAACATAATAAAGGCCATATATGACAAACCCACAGCCAACATTGTCCTCAATGGTGAAAAACTGAAACCATTTCCACTAAGAACAGGAACAAGACATGGTTGCCCACTCTCACCACTCTTATTCAACATAATTTTGGAAGTTTTAGCCACAGCAATCAGAGAAGAAAAGGAAATAAAAGGAATCCAAAACGGAAAAGAAGAAGTAAAGCTGTCACTGTTTGCAGATGACATGATACTATACATAGAGAATCCTAAAGATGCCACCAGAAAACTACTAGAGCTAATCAATGAATTTGGTAAAGTTGCAGGATACAAAATTAATGCACAGAAATCTCTGGCATTCCTATACACTAATGATGAAAAATCTGAAAGTGAAATCAAGAAAACACTCCCATTTACCATTGCAACAAAAAGAATAAAATATCTAGGAATAAACCTACCTAAGGAGACAAAAGACCTGTATGCAGAAAATTATAAGACACTGATGAAAGAAATGAAAGAAATTAAAGATGATACAAATAGATGGAGAGATATACCATGTTCTTGGATTGGAAGAATCAACATTATGAAAATGACTATACTACCCAAAGCAATCTACAGATTCAATGCAATCCCTATCAAACTACCACTGGCATTTTCCACAGAACTAGAACAAAAAATTTCACAATTTGTATGGAAACACAAAAGACCCGAATAGCCAAAGCAATCTTGAGAACGAAAAATGGAGCTGGAGGAATCAGGCTCCCTGTCTTCAGACTATACTTCAAAGCTACAGTAATCAAGACAGTATGGTACTGGCACAAAAACAGGAAGCTAGATCAATGGAACAGGATAGAAAGCCCAGAGATAAACCCACGCACATATGGTCACCTTATCTTTGATAAAGGAGGCAGGAATGTACAGTGGAGAAAGGATAGCCTCTTCAATAAGTGGTGCTGGGAAAACTGGACAGCTACATGTAAAAGAATGAGATTAGATCACTCCCTAACACCATACACAAAAATAAGCTCAAAATGGATTAAAGACCTAAATGTAAGGCCAGACACTATCAAACTCTTAGAGGAAAACATAGGCAGAACACTCTATGACATAAATCACAGCAAGATCCTTTTTGACCCACCTCCTAGAGAAATGGAAACAAAAACAAAAATAAACAAATGGGGCCTAATGAAACTTAAAAGCTTTTGCACAGCAAAGGAACCCATAAACAAGACCAAAAGACAACCCTCAGAATGGGAGAAAATATTTGCAAATGAAGCAACTGACAAAGGATTAATCTCCAAAATTTATAAGCAGCTCAATAACAAAAAAACAAACAACCCAATCCAAAAATGGGCAGAAGACCTAAATAGACATTTCTCTACAGAAGATATACAGACTGCCAACAAACACATGAAAGAATGCTCAACATCATTAATCATTAGAGAAATGCAAATCAAAACTACAATGAGATATCATCTCACACCAGTCAGACTGGCCATCATCAAAAAATCTAGAAACAATAAATGCTGGAGGGAGTGTGGAGAAAAGGGAACACTCTTTCACTGTTGGTGGGAATGTGAATTGATACAGCCACTATGGATAACAGTATGGAGGTTCCTTAAAAAACTGAAAATAGAACTACCATATGACCCAGCAATCCCTCTACTGGGCATATACCCTGAGAAAACCATAATTCAAAAAGAGTCATGTACCAAATTTTTCATTGCAGCTCTATTTACAATAGCCCGGAGATGGAAACAACCTAGGTGTCCATCGACAGATGAATGGATAAAGAAGATGTGGCACATAGATACAATGGAATATTACTCAGCCATAAAAAGAAACAAAATTGAGCTATTTGTAATGAGGTGGATAGACCTAGAGTCTGTCATACAGAGTGAAGCAAGTCAGAAAGAGAAAGACAAATACCGTATGCTAACACATATATATGGAATTTAAGGGGGGAAAAATGTCATGGAGAACCTAGGTGTAAAACAGGAATAAAGACACAGACCTACTTGAGAATGGACTTGAGGATATGGGGAGGGGGAAGGGTAAGCTGTGACAAAGCGAGAGAGAGGCATGGACATATATACACTACCAAACGTAAGGTCGACAGCTAGTGGGAAGCAGCCACATAGCACAGGGAGATCAGATGGGTGCTTTGTGACCGCCTGGAGGTGTGGGATAGGGAGGGTGGGAGGAAGGGAGACACAAGAGGGAAGGGATATGGGAACAGATGTATATGTATGACTGATACACTTTGTTATAAAGCAGAAACTAATACACCATTGTGAAGCAATTATACTCCAATGAAGTTATAAAAAAAAAAAAGATACATGTACCACAATGTTCATTGCAGTACTATTTACAATAGCCAGGACATGGAAGCAACTTAAGTGTCCATCAATAGATGAATGGATAAAGAAGATATGGCACATATATACAATGGAATATTACTCAGCCATAAAAGGAAATAAAACTGAGTTATTTTAGTGAGGTGGATGGACCTAGAGTCTGTCATACAGGGTGAAGTAAGTCAAAAAGAGAAAAACAGATACCGTGTACTAACTCATATATATGGAATCTAAAAACAAAATGCTTCTGATGAACCTATGGTCAGGACAGGAATAAAGATGCAGACGTAGAGAATGGACTTGAGGACACGGGGAGGGGGAAGGGTAAGCTGGTACAAAGTGAGAGAGTAGCATTGACATATACACTACTAAATGTAAAATAGATAGCTAGTGGGAAGCAGCTGCATAGCACAGGGAGATCAGCTTGGTGCTTTGTGACCACCTAGAGGGTTGGGATAGGGAGGGTGGGAGGGAGACACAAGAGGGAGGGGATATGGGGATATATGTATACATATAGCTGATTCACTTTGTTGTACAGTAGAAACTAACACAACCTTGTAAAGCAATTATACTCCAATAAAGATGTTAAAAAATTTATTTATAAAATGTTCATGACAGTGTTTTTATAATAATAATGAAACTGGAAAAATAATGGATAATTAGGAGATTATTAAGTAAATTATGTTACAAAATTATGTTACTCTAATGTAATAGAATAGAATGCATTTGTTAAAATACGTTTATTGGAAGTTTTATTAATTGGTATGGGAACTTGCCTTTCAAATGTTAGAGGAAAAAGTAGGGCGCTATTCATTTCAATTAGATTTAAAACACAGGAAAAGGACTGGAAATATATATTCTGAAATGTTAATTTTGTTATTTGGGGCTAATAAAAGTATGGGTATGCTCCTCCCTGTTAGTGTATTTCCTTTTCAAATTTTCTACAATTGGTATAATTTAGAGTAGCTTCTTGACATGCACAGGGGACATAACCTAAAACAGTTGCTAATCTTTAAAATGCAAAGACCTTCACTTTCTTAGACTTTAATTTCTCTTTATTGCCATCATTAGCACTATCAGTTGGATTTCTTCTCACAAAGAACAGTTTCTGTTATGTCCCCAGAGTTACTATATACTTGATAATGAGAAGAGAACAAAAAAGCCACATTGAGCTCTGGATTCTGGGTGGTCTGCTAGCAGTAATAGCAGCAAGGAGTAAACTCTCCCCTCTGCTTTCTAAAAATCCCCTTCCAAGACACCTAATTAATAACAGTAATAATAATAGGGTTCTTTGATATGGACAATTGACATTCTCTGATTCTCATATAAAGAGTGAATAAATGCATCTTTAGAAAGTGTTGTTATTTTTCTTGATCAAAGTTAAGGTCATGTTGGCCAAGCAAGCTCTCCAAATAGATTGCAGCCCCTAAGCTCCTCCTAGAGTAAAATTTGGGAGCTACCACTTTGCAAAGCTTACTCACCAAGCCTTTTTTTTTTTCCCCCGTACGCGGGCCTCTCACTGTCGTGGCCTCTCCCATTGCGGAGCACAGGCTCCGGACGCACAGGCTCAGCGGCCATGGCTCACGGGCCCAACCACTCCACGGCATGTGGGATCTTCCCGGACTGGGGCACGAACCCGTGTCCCCTGCATCCGCAGGCGTACTCTCAACCACTGTGCCACCAGGGAAGCCCCCTCACTAAGCCGTTTTGATCTCACACCATCTTCAAAGCACTCATGATTAAAATTCACATCAGAGAAAAATGACCAACTACCAGGTTACAGAACTTGGGTATTTTTCTTGAGTGAATAAACCCAGGAACAATGAATTATCAAATGCCAAGACTATGTTAAAAATGGAGGGTGGGGGGGCTTCCCTGGTGGCGCAGTGGTTAAGTGTCCGCCTGCCGATGCAAGGGACACGGGTTCGTGCCCTGGTCCAGGAAGATCCCACATGCCGCGGAGCGGCTGGGCCCGTGAGCCATGGCTGCTGAGCCTGCGCGTCCAGAGCCTGTGCTCTGCAGTGGGAGAGGCCACAACAGTGAGAGGCCCGCGTACTGCAAAAAAAAAAAAAAAAAAAAAGGAGGGTGGGGAAAAGCCATAGAAACAAAGAGAAGGAAGAGATTAATTTGATGTGGAGTGGGGGAAGTATGATTTTCATTGAGTATTCACAGGTGCCAAATGTAATAGTCTTTATTTCTCTGTGACTGAAAATAACTATGTCCTCAGTCTCCCTCACCTCCGGCCCTACAAATTCCTTCATCTGATGATAAAACTCTCAATGTTACCAGCTGAAAGTGTGTGTTTTCTATAGCCATGTAAAAAATCACCACAAATTTATCAGCTTAAAACACCACACATTTATTAGCTCACAGTCTCTGTGGGTCAGGAGCCTGGGCATGGTTTAGCTAAGTCCTTAGTCGGGCTGCAGTCCAGGTGTTAGCCAGGGCTTGGTTCTCATCTGGAGGCTCAACTGGTGATGCATCTACCTCCTAGTTTACTCTGGTTGTTGGCAGAATTAATTTTCTTGCAGTTGTAAGGCTGAGAACCCCAGCTTCCTGCTGGCTGTCACTCAGCTTGCAGAGGTCACCCACAGCCATGTGGCCCTCTCCATAAGCTTTCTTATAACTTAGCCACTTACTTCTTCAAAACCAGCAAGAGAGAAAGAGTGAGTCTACAAGCAAGACAGAGTCTTGTATAAATAACATAATCACAGAAGTGACATGCCATTGCCTTTGCTATATTCTGTTGGTTACAAGAAAGTCACAGATGATTTCCACACTCAAAGGGCAGACATTATACAAAGGCATGAATACCAGGATGTAGGGACCATGGGGGCCATGGTAAGACTTGTTTGACACATAAGGTAACTCAATTGTACCAGTTTTAACTCAGTCTCTTGGTTAACTTTTCAGTCAAATTCAGATTCTTTCTTCTATTCACCCAAGGGTTTATATAAATGGTACTATGGCTTGAATTGTGTCTCCCTCTTCCAAATCATATGTTGAAATCCTACCATCCAATACCTCAAAAGGTAATTTGGTTCTTTACAGAGGTAATCAAGTTAAAATGGTCATTAGGGTGGGCCCTAATCCAATGTGAATGGTGTCCTTATAAAAATTGGAAATTTGGAGATAGACATGTATGCAGAGAGAATTCCACATGAAGGTGAACACAGAGGTATGGGGTGATGCTTCCAAAAGCCAAGGAATGCCAAAGATTGCCAGTAAGTCACCAGAAGTCAGGGAGGGAACACAGCTCTTGGAAGGAACCAACCATGCTAACACCGTGATCTAAGATATCTAGCTTCCCAAACTGTGAGACAAGAAATTTCTCTTGTTTAAGCCATTCAATTTGTGATACTTTGTTTTCATCCCTAGCAAACTAATATATAGAGCATTGGGAGAGGGGCATCTGGGGTCATATGACATTGCTGGACGCCTCTGAGGTCTAGGTTTCTTGTCTGGTCTTTGAATGTTGTCCTCTCTTGCATGTCCACTGTTACTGGTCTATGAGGTCCCGCCAGGTTCCTTCAATCTGGATGATCCACATATAACCTATTGACTGGGTCACCAGTGGTGTCTGGGAAGCCCCTTTCCTCCTCTAGTCCTCTCTGCCTCTTAGGACATGGGACAATTTGGCTGCACATTGTACCACTCAGGAGTACCCTGGAATCTCTGAGAATGTCTACATCCATCCTATAGCCATTGCATGCTGGCTCAGGAACTTCTCCAAGAGGCTTGAGGCCTCTTTATGGAGGTGAGGTACAAGACCCCTGCTCTGATATCTCCCCAGAGTTATCTGTGGTTGGTGATACAGACACTGCAAAATTGATCCTCCAAAGGATAAGGGACCAGAGCCCTCTCTCACCACTAAGCTCACATCTGTCCCCCTACTTCTGCCTCCCACCAGCACTCCCAATCCCTAGCCCAGAAAGCATTCTTATATCCTGTCTATGATCTTATGTCACCATACAATCTATTCATCTCTCGATTTATAATATAAACTATATCATCTGAATTCTTCAGGTTTACTTTTGATATTTTGGAACTCAAAGTCAAGATTTTAACTCTTTGTTCTTGCTCAGACAATAAATTTAGTCTAAAAGTAGAGTTTTAATAGTGGAAGTTCTGGAGGATGAAAAAAAATTACTGAGAGGACAAAAACCTGAGTCAATATATCAAGATATCATCTGGATATATGTAGTGGTTGACAATGACTTATTGAAGAATTACTGATTTTGTTGGTGTGAAAAAGATGGGCATGATTTCAACACATTATTTAAAACCCATCACAGTCACATTTTCTCTGCTTACTCTAACTTATTTTTCTTCATAGGATATATTGCTGCCTGAAACTGTATTGTTTCTTGATTGTCTCTCTCTCCTAATAAAGTGTGATATATTATAAGAACTATCCTCCAATGCCTATAATAATGCCTGCCATATAAGTCCTCAATAAATGGATATTTAATGGATGAATAAGTGTGTAATGAAAGATAAGATATATTCAAAGGGCAAGAAACATTATAAATAAAGACAGATAAATAAAACCACGGGAAGACTGGTTTAGTTAGAACTGAGATAAGTGTAATTTCTCTCTCTGTGTTAAACAAAACATGAACCATGTGCACTTCTTAGCCCCTATGATAGACAATACTAAGATCAGTCAAAATAACTTAGCTACCTGCTCTGGAAAATACTTGCCTCTGGGAGATAACACTGTGAACTAACTAACGTAGTCACTTTAAGGCCCTCATCTCACTGTGGATTGGTATTCAAAGCTTTTATATTAAAAACTCTGCCCAATCCCAACTAGCTTCCTATATTAAAAGACTTCTTAAAATCACCTAATCCAGCTCTAAAAGCTTATATTGCTCCTTCTCTGACTTCCCCTCTGAGATGTTACTAGGACTCTAGCAAGTGTTCTCTCTTCTTGCAGTAAGTCTAATAAACTTAGATTTGCTTGGTCAAAGTTGCCCACTGATGGTCTTTTTCATATGACTTAGGTGAGGAGGGAGCAAACAGAGTGTGACTAGAGCATATGACATGTGAGTCAGGGTGAGAGGTAGTGTCTGATTCTAGTGGTAAGAAGGAGATAATACTGGAAAGGTTTGTTGGGGTCTGTATTAATCAGAGTCCAAGTCAAGAAAACAGAAACCTCTGTAGCTATTTCAAATAGGAGGAATTTAACACAGGGAATTGGTTACATGAGTAATGGAATGTCAGAGAAAGATAGAGAGAGAGAATGCAAAGGGGATGGCTACAGTTTAAGTAACTACATGAAGCAACTATAACCACTATGGCTGGTGACAAAAGGATGAAGATGATGTTACCAGAGTCCAGATGTGCAGAGTAGAAGGGCTCTGTGGTTATGCTGGAACCATGGCTAAGAGGCCTCCTGGCTGATGCTGCCACTATGGAGAAGGTAGGGATTGCAAGAGGGATGCAGCCACTTCCAAGATGGTGCTAGAAGCAGAGAGGGAGGAGGGAGAATAACTTCTCCATTTTCTTACTTTCTATGTCCTGTCAGTGACCCCTACTAGAAGAAAAATAACAGGAAGCCAGTTGTCAAGGAGTCCTGGGGAAAGTAGTATGCAGACCCTCAGGTTCAGAATTATAGAGCCAAATAGAGAAAAAAAAGTTGAGGGCTGAAAGGTGACAGGTAAACTGAGCACAGGACCAAACTGAGAAATGTAGACAAGGAACTTGGAATTTTAGAGAGGTTATAAGGACCTGTAATAAGTGGAATTATATGAACAAGGTCTTGGGAAAGAAGTAGGCTACCTGTCTCAGTTCTACATGAAACTACACCACGCCATCCCACCCAACCCCCCAAGCTATGAGCTTTCCTATTTCTCTACACACCTTTACTGGGGAGAACATAGCTTTCTGCTACCTACCCCCATAACTCTCTCCATGGTTAGAGAAGAAATCTAGGGACTAGGAATAAGAAATTTTTATCATGGCACTATTTATTGTCAGTGAATGTTAGAAAGATTTGTAATGGAATCCAGGATGCAGGGGGAGTGGAGGGGAAATGCATCAATTTTAGCATAATAATAGCCAGGATTATTATTTCACAAGAAATAAGATCAGTATCCTTAATATTAGTAATATGAATTTTTCATGGTTGTTAGATTGTGTCATCAAAAAATAAAGAATATTTGTCGTTGGGTATTGCACTGGTTTTAGCTTTTTTTTTTTTTTTTGGAGAAAATCAGTTGCAGCCTAATGAAAGCCTCATTGTTTGCCATTCTTCCTATGGGTCGCGTTTCTGAGATTAATTGAATCTCTTTCCCTTTGTCCCTGAAAGGTCAGGAAGTTATTACAATGAATCACCTTGTTAACCCTTCTTGTTGCTACCTATGCTTTTTTTCCCAGAGAAATTACTTATTGTTTTTTAAATATGTATATGTATTCCAGGTGTATAGCATTATAACTTGACCTTTGTATACCTACAAAGTGATCATCACCACTAGTCTAGTTACCAGCCGTCACCATACAGTTGACCCTCTTCACCCATTTTGCCCGTCCCTTATTGGATATATGACTTACAAATACCTTCTCCTATTCAGGCTGCCTTTAATTTTGATAATGGTTTCCTTCACTGTGCAGAAGCTTTTCAGTTGGATGTAGTACTGTTTGTTTAATTTTGCTTTTGTTTCCCTTGCCTTTTGATTCAAATCCAAAAAATATCACTAAGACCAATGTCAGTGAGGTTACTGCCTATGTTTTCTTCTAGGAATTTAATGGTGTCAGGTCTTACATTCAACTGTTTAATTCATTTTGAGTTAATTTTTTTGTATGATATAAGATAATGGTCTAGTTTCATCCTTTTGTATGATGTTGTCCAGTTTTCCCAACACCATCTATTGAAGAGACTATCCTTTCTCATAAACAAGATTGAAAAACCTCTGGCCAGGCTCACCAAGAAGAAAAGAGAGAGAACACAAATAAATAAATAAGAAGTGGAAAAGGAGACATAACAACCGATATCACAGAAACACAAAAATCCATAAAGGAATACTGTGATCAGTTATATGCCAACAAATTTGACAGCTTAGAAGAAATGGACAAGTTTCTAGAAACATACAGCCCAACAAAATCGAATCAAGAAGAAATAGATAATTTGAACAGACAAATCACTAGAAGTGAAATAGAATCTGTAATTTAAAAACTCCCTATAAACAAAAGTTCAGGACCAGATGGCTTCATAGTTGAAACCTACCAAACATACAAAGAAGAACTTATACCAGTCCTTCTCAAACTCTTCCCAAAAATTGAAGAGGAGGGAACGTTCCCAAAGACATTCTATGAAGCCACTATCACCCTGATACCAAAACCATACAAAGACACCACCAAAAATGAAAATTACAGGCCAATATCATTGATGAATACTGATGCAAAAATTCTCAACAAATTATTAACAAAATGAATCCAACAACACATAAAAAGATCATACACCATGACTAAGTGGGATTCATCCCAATTCACAAGGATGGTTCAACATATGTAAATCAATCAATGTGATACACCACATCAACAACAAAAAAGACAAAAACCATATGATCATCTCAACAGATGCAGAAAAAGCATATGACAAAATTCAACATCCATTCATGACAAAAACTCTTACAAAAGTGGGTATAGAAGGAACATATCTCAGGATAATAAAAGCTATTTATGACAAACCCACAGCTAATATAATACTCAATGGGGAAAAGCTGAAATCCTTCCTGCTAAAATCTGGAACAAGACAAGGACTCCCACTCTCACCTCTTCTATTCAACACAGTATTGGAAGTCCTAGCCACAACTATTAGACAAGAAAAAGAAATAAAATGTATCCAGATTGGAAGAGAAGAGGTAAAATTGTCATATATGCAGATGGTATGATACTATATATAGAAAACCCTAAAGACTCCATACAAAAACTACTAGAACTGATAAATGAATTTAGTAAGGTAGCAGGATACAAGATTAACATACAGAAATCAGTTGTATTTCTTTACACCAACAATAAAATATCAGAAAGGGAATGTAAAAAAAAATCCCGTTTAAAATTGCACCCCAAAAATAAAATACTTAGGAATAAATCTGACCAAGGATGTACAGCAATCCCACTCCAGGGCATATATTCATACAAAACTGTAATTCAAAAAGATACACACACCCCTATGTTCCTAGCAGCACTATTCACAATAGCCAAGACATGGAAATAACCTAAATTTTCATCAACAGATGAATGGATAAAGAAGATGTAGTATATATATATATACTGTATATATATATATATATATATACTACATATACTGTATATATACTACATCTTCATATATATTTATATGAATACTACTCATCCATAAAAAAGGAGAAAATAATACCATTTGCAGCAACAAGGATGCAACTAGAGATTATCATACTCAGTGAAGTAAGAAAGAGAACAAGAAAGAGAATGAGAAATACCATCTAATATTACTTATATGTGGAATCTAAAATATGACACAGATGAACCTATCTATGAAACAGAAACAGAATCATGGACATAGAGAACAGACTGGTGGTTGTCGAGGGGGAGGGGGTTGGGGGAGGTATGAAGTGGGAGTTTGGGGTTAGCAGATGTAAGCTTTCATATATAGAATGGATAAACACCAAGGTCTTACTGTATAGCACAGAGAACTATATTCAGTACCCTATGATCAACCATAATGGAAAAGGATATATCAAAAAAAAGAATGTATATATATGTATAACTGAATTACTTTGCTGTACAGCTGAAATTAACACAACATTGTAAATCAACTATACTTCAATTTTAAAAAAAGTGAAGGGATTATCCTTTCGCCATTGTATGTTCTTTGTTCTTTTTTCATAAATTGTCACTTTGCTGTACAGCAGAAATTAACACACCATAGTAAATCAACTATACTTCAATTAAAAAAAGTGAAGGGTCTATTGTTTCTCCATTGTATGTTCTTTGCTCTTTTTTCATAAACTAATAGTCCATATATGTATGGGATTATTTTTGGGCTCTCAGTTCTGTTTCACTGATCTGTGTCTGTTTTTGTACAGTACATAATATTTCAATTAGGTTTGATGTTTGAAATCAGGAAGTGTAATACCTCCAGTTTGTCTTCTTTCTTGAGATTATTTTAGATATTCAAGGTCTCTGTGTTTACATACAAATTTTAGAATTATTTCTTCTAGTTCTGTGAAATATGTCATTGGAATTTTGACAGGGATTGCATTAAATCTGTCAACTGCTTTAAGTCGTATGGACATTTTAACAATATTAATTCTTCCAATCCATGAACACAGAATATCTTTCCACTTATTTAAATCTTCTTCAATTTCTTTCAAGAGAGTCATAATTTTCAGTGTACAGGTCTTTACCTCCTTGGTTAAATTCATTCCAAGGTATTTTATTCTGTTTGTTTCTAAATGGTATTGTTTTCTTAATTTCTGTTTCTGTTAATTCATTATTGGTGTATAGAAATGACAGAGATTTCTGTGTGTTGATTTTGTAACCTACAAATATACTGAATTTACATATTAGTTCTAAGAGTTTTTTGATGGAGTCTTTAAATTTCTCTCTCTATAGTATCATGTTACCTAAAAATAGTGGTGGTTTTACTTTTTTCTTTCTGATTTGGGTGCTTTATTTTTCCTGTCTGATTGCTGTGGCTAGGACTTCTGAGACTATGTTGAAAAAAAGTGGCAAGAGTGGACATCCTTGTCTTGTTCCTGATCTTAGAGGAAAAGCTTTCATCTTTTCACCATTGACTATGATGTAAGCTGTGAGTTTGTCATACATATCCTTTATTATGTTGTTACATTCCCTCTAGAGCCACTCTGTTGAGCGTTGTTTTTTATTTTTTGTCTCTCTCTTTTTTTTTTTTGCTTTTTTGGGGCAATGCTGCACTGCTTACAGGATCTTAGTTCCACAGCCAGGGACTGAACCTGCAACCCCTGCAGTGGAAGCGTGGAGTCAACCACTGGACTGGGAAGTTCTTACTGGGTGTTTTTTTTTTTTTTATCATAGATGGATGTTGAATTTTGTCAGATGTTTTTTCTGCATCTATTGAGATGATAATATGATTTTTATCCTTCATTTGGTTAATGTGATATATCATGTTGATTTCTTTGCAGATAAACCATTCTTTTATCCTTGGAATAAATCCCACTTGATCATGATGTATGATCCTTTAATGTGTTGTTGGATTTGGTTTGCAAACATTTTTTTGAGGATTTTTGCATCTATGTTCATTAAAGATATTGGCCTTTAATTTTCTTTTCTTGTGGTGTCCTTGTCTGGTTTTGGTATCAGGATAACGTTGGTTTTGTAAAATGTGTTTGGAAGGTTTCCCTCCTCTTCAATTTTTTTGAAAAAAATTGACAAGAATAGGTATTAAGTCCTCTTTGAATGTTTTGTAGAATTTGCTAGTGAAGTCATCTGGTCTTGGGCTTTTGTTTGTTGGTAGATTTTGTATTACTGTTTCAATCTCCTTACGAGTAATCAGTCTATGAAGTCTCTTATGATCTTTTGTATTTCTATGACATCAGTTGTAACTTCTCCTCTTTCATTTCTGATTTTATTTATTTGAACCCTCTCTTTTTTTCTTGGTTAGTCTAGCTAAAGCTTTGTCAATTTTGTTTATCTTTGACAGAGATACACTTTTAGTTTCACTGATCTTTCTCTTCTTTTTTTGTCTCTATTTCATTTATTTCCACTCTGATCTTTACTATTTCCTTCCATCTACTAATTTGGGGCTTCATTTGTTCTTCTTTTTCTAGTTCCTTTAGGTGTAAATTTAGATTGTTTATTAGGGATTTTTCTTGTTTCTTGAGGTAGGCCTATATTGCTATGCACTTTCCTCTTAGAACTGCTTTTGCAGTATCGCATAAATTTTGGTATGTTGTATTTGTTTTCATTTGTCTCTTCATACTTTTTGATTTCTTCTTCAATTTCTTTGATGACCCATTGGTTGTTCAATAGCATGTTATTTAATCTCTACATTTCTGTGTTCTTTTTCTTTTTTTTTTCTTGTCATTGACTTCTAGTTTCATATCACTGTGGTCAGAGATGCTTAATATGATTTCAATCTTCTTAAATTTATTGAGGCTTGTTTTGTGCCCTAGCGTATGATTTATCCTAGAGAATGTTCCATATGCACTTGAGATGAATGTGTATTCTGCTGCTGTCTATGAAATGTTTTGCATATACCTATTAAGTCTATGTGATCTAATGTGTCATTTAAGTCAAATCTTTCCTCATTGATTTTCTGTCTAGATGATCTATCCATTGATGTAAGTGGGGTTTTAAAGTCCCCTACTATTATTGTATTGTTTTCACTTTTTCCCTTTAAATCCATTAATATTTGCTTTATCTTGGTGCTCCATTTTTGGATGTGTATACATTTATAAATGTTATATTTTCTTGCTGGATTGATCCCTTTATCATTATGTAATACCCTTCTTTGTCTTTTACTAACATTTTTGATTAAAATATATTTTAAAGTTATATTTATTGAAATATAGTTGATGTACAACATTATGTTTGTTGCAGCTGTACAACATAGTGATTGAAAACTTATATACATTGTGAAACGTTCACCATGATAAGTCTAGTAAACACTTGTCCCCATAGAATGCTATTAGAGTACCACTGACACTATTTCCCATACTATACAACATCCCTGTAACTTTTAAATGTTACATTTGGAAGTTTTAACCTCTTAATATCCTTCACCTATTTTGCCCGTCCCCCCATTGCTCCCCTCCGGCAACTACCCATTTGTTCTCTCTATGAGTCTGTTTTTGTTTTGTTTTGTTTGTTGCATTTTTTAGATTCCACATATAAGTGAGATTATACGATATTTGTCTTTCTCTTTCTGACTTATTTCACTTAGCGTAATACCCTCTAAGTCCATCCATGTTGTTGCAAATGGCAAGATTTCATTCTTTTTTATGGCTGAATAACATTATCTTTTATATATATGTATATGCACACACACACACACACACACACACAATTCCTAAAAGAAAACACAGGGGAAAAGCTTAACAATATTGGACTTGGCAATGAGTTCTTGACTATTACACCAAAAGCACAAGTAATAAAAGCAAAAATAGACATATGAGACTCCATCAAACTTAAAAACTTTTGTGCATCAAAGGACACAATCAACAGAGTGAAAAGGCAATCTACAGAATGGGAGAAAATATTTCAAATCATACATCTGATAAGAGGTTAATATTCAGAATATATGAAGAGCTCCTACAACTCAACAACAAAAATATCAAATAACCTTCAATTTAAAAATGGGGAAATGGGGCTGCCCTGGTGGCGCAGTGGTTGAGAGTTCGCCTGCCAATGCAGGGGACACGGGTTTGTGCCCCGTTCCGGGAAGATCCCACATGCCGTGGAGCAGCTGGGCCTGTGAGCCATGGCCGCTAAGCCTGCGCGTCCGGAGCCTGTGCTCCGCAATGGGAGAGGCCACAACAGTGAGAGGCCCGCATACTGCAAAAAAAAAAAAAAAAAAAAAAGGGAAATGGCTTGAATAGACATTTCTCCAAAGATGGTATACAAATGGCCAATAAACATATGAAAAGCTCAACATCACTAATCATCAGAGAAATACAACTCAAAACCGCAATGAGATATCACCTCACATCCCTTAGGATGGCTAGTATTTAAAAAAAAAAGACAGAAAATAACAAGTGTTGCTGAGGATGCAGAGAAATTGAAACACTTATACACCATTGGTGGGATTGCAAAGTGGTGCGACTGCTATGGAAACAGTATGGCAGTTTCTCAAAAAACAAAAAAATAGAACTATCATATGATCCAGCAATCCTACTCCTGTATATACCCAAAATAATTTAAAGCAGGATATTGAATAAATATTTTCACATCCATGTTCATAGAAGCACTATTCACAACAGCCAAGAAGGGGAAGCAACTTAAATGTCCATCAATGGATGAATGGATAAAGAAAATATGGTATATACATAGAGTGGAATATTATTCAGCCTTAAAAAAGAAAGAGATCCTCTCACATATTACATCATGCAGAAATCTTTGGGACATTATGCTAAGTGAAATAAACTTGACACAAAAAGACAAATACTGTATGATTCCACTTATATGAAGTATCTAAAGTAGTCACATTCATGGTAACAGAAAGTAGAATGGTGGTTACCAGATAGGGGGAGGGGAAAAGGAGACTTGTTGAAGGGGTATAGAGTTTCAGATTTGCAAGATGAAAAAATTCTAGAGATCTGTTTCACAACAATGTGAATATACTTAACACTTCTGAACTGTACACTCAAAATGATTAAGATGGTAAATTTTATGTATGTATTTTTTACCAAAATAATAATTTTTTTAAAAAAGTGCTTTTTCCTCCTCCCACACATTCAGAATAGACTGTTTTTCAAATCAGATTATAGCTAGAAATATTGTCAACTATGGGACTTCATACTAAAATCTTCCTTTTCCACCTCAGGGGCCATCAAATCCAGCCTACAGAAAAATCCCTTTTTATTACCGTGGGTTAAATAGGGACTACACATATACAAAGGCTACTCCTTCAGGGCTGGCATCTGTGGCTCCCATTTAAAAGCCCAAACTTCCAAACACATTTATAGTAACTTTCCTTCAGGAGATAGATAGGGTTATATGGAGATTGAACCGGAAAAAAGTGATAGACCTCATCTGGCCCATTCCCATCATTTTACAGACAATGAAATTTAAGAGGATGAATTATTGAGTTAAGGCCACATAACTAGAGAAAAAGCTGGTCTGGTGTTTAGGCATCCTGAGATAATATACTAGCCCATGAAGGAAGACAACTGAATTCTAGTCCTTGGTTTGATATGTAGGGAAGTTTACTTCTCTCTCTCAGCCTTGGTTTTCTCATCTGTTAACTGGGCAGTGAGGTGTTCAGGTGGGTAGACTAGATGATTGCTGTTCTTTCCAGGACTAAAAGTGGCTGGCACATAGTAGGTGCCTGAGTATTTGTTGAATGAATGAGACATAGATTCTGTGGTTCTATGGCATCTATCAATTTATTATTCATTTAGTATAAGCTCATTCTACCTCATTGTGAGATTTGTCCTGTCTGAATACTCATTTATCTGTTAATGGTTAAACCTGGAGGCAGTTAGTTATGAAATTACTTATTTGATTTACTAACCAAGTAACACCAAATATGCCTTTTAACAATCTGAAGATTAAGGAAAGGGAATGCAAACAAATTCAACTTGATATTGATGACCACTGAGGGCCATGTGACCTGGCACATATCTGTCCTCAAAAATGTATCTTCCTTCATCATCTCCCCATTAAGGAGTAGTTTTGATTACCCAGAGATTTAAAGGAGATTTCCTTCTAAGTCCAATCAATCAATCTGTCAGCAAGTGTTTATCAGACACCTACCCCAGGTCTCTCTAGGTGGTCTAGGAGTGACAGAAAAGTTAACACAAGGTCCCTACTCTCTGGTAAGTCAGCTAGGACTGCTGGGCTTATGAAACCAGGGAATGATCTATGTGGTCTTTCTTCTTCAAGGAGGCTAGATTCAGTTTCTTCATATGGTGGTGGCAGAATTTCAAGAGGGCAAGTCCCACTATTTCCTCAATCTCTGCTAATGTCCCATTGGTCAAAGCAATACTCATGGTCAAGCCCAGAGTCTATACAAGGGCATGGATACTGGAGGCTTGATTCCTTGGGCGAAAGGGAGTCATTAAAGTAAGGGTCTAAGCTATTTAGAGAGACAGAAGAGTCTGACAACATTAATTAAGCTCTTGAATTTAGTCATAACTAAGGCCAAATCTACCCCTGGGCTTCCTAGTTATGTAAATCAATAAATTCTCCATCCCTCAGTCTGTTTATTTATTTTTTAAAATAAGGTAGTTACAGTCCTAACTCACATGAAAGTCTTACCTACTGCAAAAAGTTATAGAGAAACTAAATTAGGACCTAGGGGTCCTAATATCTGTGTAAATGAAATATTAGGTTGACTCCAACTTTTCATGCCTCTACTTTGAAACTAATTTGATGTCTGACAAAAATCATTGCTCATTAGTGTATATCCTCTGCCAGCAGCCACCTAAGGATTAATTGGTACAAGCCAATTACAATATAAAGAGAATGGTTTCCTAAGCTGAATTGTATAGCCCCAAATTTTCTTGCACATAAAACAGTTTAATTGCAGTCTAGTTACACTTCTAGATATCCACAAATAATGTGACAAACATAAGATGCTGCCATGCAGGTAAGTGGAAGGTGGCTGTCTTTCCTTGAGCTCTGCATAAGCAGACCGAGACTCAAAGATTTGTGTTTATTTGGGAGGTAATCTGAGGAAGTTTCATTAGAGGCACAAGAAAGCGAGACAGGGAAAAAAGGAAGCTAATACAGGGCACATTATAAAACCATTAACCACTGGGGGCAAATACCTTTGGAGAACCCTGGGAGACAATGTAGAACATGCTTCAGAGTTATCCATCTATTGATTTATCACTGCAGTAACCTAGTATGTTCTGACTAACACAGATACAAAGAACAATATTTGCTGCTTTTAAAATGCAAGTTAACATGGCAAGAGTTCTACATGGGCTATGAAATATTCCTGAGATTCTAATTTTAAGTGTCAACAGGTCTCCATAGGCCTGCTTTAGATCAGCTGTTCCAAAATCCATTCTGCTACCAAAGTTAAGTTGGGAACTATTGGGGGGGGCAGGTGGACAGCTATCTTCTACAAGTTCAAGGTCATCCCCTATCACATGGTTTCAAGCAGTTTGGCACTAGTGAGTTAATCTGAAGGAAAATCTTGCCCTATAGGCAATACTTGGGGCCCGTCTAAACCTATATGCTGGGTAATAGGCTCTTGACTGCAAATCACAAAACATTCCCAAAAGACTTTTTCCCCCTGAGACTATTTCCATTCCCTAACTTTTATTCTTTTGTTACTAATCTCAAACTTTCAAAGGAGGGAGATATACTAGACCAGAGACAAAAAGAAAAAAAAATTGTCCTATGATTCCCATCTGGATTGGTTGCCAACATTTAATTACTTATCAGTATTTGATTAGTTGCCCATGACTCCCCTGAATTAGCTGTCAACATTTGAAAAGCATTTTTACCACCAAAAAAGAAAGAAAGAAATTCAACGTCTGCATTTTCTGCTTTTCTTGAAACACTGGATCTTGTAGGGAAAAGACTGATCAGAAGTAAACAGCAACCACCTCCTTTTGACAATTCTCACCCTCCCCCAGTCAGCAACACTCTCCACCTGACCATTACACTTATTTCTGTGACCAGAAAAGTCTCTGAAAAAATAAGAACACATTTCTGGGAGGCCATGTAAAGCATCAACATTGTGGAGTCTACTTAAAGAGAAGTTTGCACATAGTCTAGCCGTGATGGCTTTAAAAGCCAGAGTTCGGGGACAGACATGGAGCAGATATGAACTTATTTTTCTGTGTCAGGATTTGAATTGACAAGCAATATACCACCAATTCGCTGGGAAATAGACTATGAAGTTCAAGACCAGCTATAACTTTGGGGAAAGAAAATTATGCCAGTCACTGTCTGAGATTTGTTATTTAAAAACAAACAAATGCACAATAGCCTGAAAAGTCAGCAGGCACAAGGAAATAGCTTCAACAAGCTCAAAGAAGATTTTTTTTTAGGTAAACAGCAATACCATATAACATTTATTGAGCACTTACTATGTACTAGGCATCGTTCTAAGTGATTCATGTGAATTTCCACATTTAACACACACAGCACCTAATGAGGTAGACAAAATTCTTGTTCACAGTTTATACATGAAGAAACTGAAGCTCAGAGGGGTTAAGTAACTTTCCCAACCAAGGTCACCCAAATAGTGCGTGTGGAGTCAAGGTTTGAATCTAGACTAGTTGGGCTGCAGAGGCCACTACCACCCTGTAAACGCTCTACAGTTTTATAACCTATTTTGCAGCCCTAACCAGCTTGGTATAGTTTCTGAACTTACCTGGTGCTCTTAAATTCCCCAGTACGCTGATGAGATTAGCTCTTAGAATGAAGACAACTAGAATGTGGATAAAATGTGACTGATGTTCAATTTGGGGCTCACTGAACATTAAGATGTAGTGATCAGAGCCAACCCCTGAGACAAAACACTTTACATGGCAGCATTGTGGGTAGGAGCCCAGCTCTGCCCTCACTAGCCACATGTCTTCAGGCAAGTCAGGCTCAGTTCCCTCGTCTGCAAAACAGGCATAATAATATTTGTCTTCCGAGGTCATTTTGAGGAATAAGTGAGTTAACATTTGTGGGCACCTGGTAGGCTATGGACAGTCCAAAAATACTAACCCCTTGCACTGCCCTGACCTATTAAAAATTGTAATTTTGTTACTAAAAAATGTATTTGGTGGTATATATGCATTTTTCTCTTGGACAAACTGCCTGATGGGTTCTGGAAGCAATTGTCACCAAGTTTCAACCTGTTTGACATGAATGTTTAAGGATGCCTTATTTGGCTTCTACTAACCTCTCCTGGTATATTTCCAGTGGGTGGTGAAGATGGCAAATGATACTCCTTAATGCCTCTATTTGAGGGGCAATGCCTTGTCATGGCACATTGGATTTGACATGTGGGTACTTGGAGAGAGATTAGAGTGATTGAACTCGCTCTAAAAGTATAACATCATTTCACTCCCTAAGGAATAGGGGTCTTGTCTGATTTGGGGTTGAATTCTGTTTTGTTCATCTGTGTTAAGAGAATAGAGTGCTACACATCCATCAGTCTTCTCAGGCCCCAGGCTGCCTAAAGATTAAACATGGGGTTTTTCTCAATGATACCAATTTGCCTGTAATTGTTGTTGTTGTTGTTTTTAATTTTTCTGCAGGCCCAGCTCTGTAATTTCCTATGTTTTTTGTTTTTTGTTTTTTTCTCTTGCAAGCAAAGATCAAGCTTAAAATGAACAGTAACCTAACTGTTCATTTGTCCTAAATCCACCTTCCACAGACAGTCTCATTAAATTGTAATTTTAGACTTAGGGAGGACTAAGTCTGAGACCCAGCGGTTAACTGCTTTGCCTCTTATCTCTCCACTAACCTGGTCTCCTGGCTTCTGTCTAGTACTCTTTGCACTTCACCCACTACAAACAAAAAGTGTTGGGCTTCCCTGGTGGCGCAGTGGTTGCGAGTCCGCCTGCTGATGCAGGGGACACGGGTTCGTGCCCTGGTCCGGGAAGATCCCACATGCCTCGGAGCAGCTAGGCCCATGAGCCATGGCCGCTGAGCCTGAACGTCCGGAACCTGTGCTGGCCACAACAGTGAAAGGCCTACATACCACAAAAAAAAAAAAAAAAAAAAAGTGTTTTGAGGAAGCCCTGCTGATGAAGAGACTGATGCACCAGCGTCCTTCTCTGGAAAGTCAAGGAGGTTGACTTCTCATTACCTCCATTGGCAACCACCAGCACCCTCAACCCCATCATCTCTTAACTGGCCCTCCTGCGCCCAACCTTGCCTTTCCTACTAATCTTTTCTTCACACAGAAGCCAGAGGAACATATTAAAATATCAGTTACATCATGGCACTGCTGAGTTCAAAACCCTGTTATGACTCTCCACTTCCGAGTAAAAGCCCAAATTCCTGAAATGGCTGATGAACCCTACATCTTCTCCTCCCCATTCTCCACATACATTTTGTTCCACATATGATGGTGCCCTTGCTGTTCCTTGAACAGCATGCTCCCAGTGCACTGACACTCTTTCCCATATTTGCCGCCTCGCTCCTGTACCTCCCGTAAGCTTTACTCAGCTGTCACCTCTGTGAGGCCTACACTGACCACCCAGTTTAAAGCTGCAAACCCATTCCCAGCACTGCCCTGTTTTCTTTCTCTCCATGGCACTTATCACCATATATAAGTCATCTCAGGCCTGCCATAACAAAATACCACAGACTGGGCAGTTTAAACAACAGAAAGGTATTTTCTCACAGTTCTGGAGGCTGGAAGCCATGATCAAGGTGCCAACAAATTCTGTTTCTGTATCTAGTAAGATCTCTCTTCCTGGCTGTAGACAGCTGCCTCTCCCTCTGTCCTCACATGGCTTTTCCTAGGTGCTTGTACACAGAGGGGGAGGGAGGACAGAGAGTGCAAGGCTAATCCTATTGGATCAGGGCCCCACCATTTTCACCTCATTTAACCTTATTACTTCTTAGAGGCCCCATCTCCAAATTCAGCAACACTGGTGGTTAAGGATTCAACATGTGAATTCGGAGTGGGGCAGAACACCAGAACGAGGGCAGGAATTTTTGTCTGTTCTGTTTACTGCCTACAACAGTTCTTGGCGTATAGTAGGTGCTCAGTAAATAATTGTTAAATGAATGAATGAAATAACTAGCCCACATGTGGTAGGCAGCCTCTAAAATGATTCCTGATTCCTGGTATTCACACTCTTGTGTAATCCCCTCCCCTTGAGTATGGGTTATACCTAGCAACTTCCTTCTAGTGTATAACAATAGTGCAAAAAAAGTGAAAGGATGTCACTTCCAAGATCAGGTTATGAAAGGACTCTGGCTTCAGGCTTTGCCCTTTCTTGCTCTCTCACTTGCTGACTCTGGTGGAAGACAGCTGCCATGTTGTGAGCTGTCCCATGGAGAGGCCCACATGTCAAGGAACTGAGGGAGCCCTGTAAAAATCTCAATCTTGCTGACAACCATGTGGTGAGCTTGGAAGAAGATCTTCCCTTGGTCAAACTTTCAGATGAGACCACAGCCCCAGGTGATATTTAGATTGCAGCCTTGTGAGAGACCTTGAAGCTGAGTCACCCAAAGCCAGGCCCAAATTCCTCACCCATAGAAACTATGAAATAACATTTGCCATTTTAAGCTATAAGTTATGGGGTAAATTTTTAATGTAGCATTGCATAACGAATACACCTAATAACATAAGGATGATGACCATGTCTTAAGAAACAGAAATCTGAACACTTTATCTGGGAATCATCATTTGAAAGTGGGGCTGCCCTTATAATTTGGGACCATTCAAGTCAATAGGCTTAGACTATGGCAATTCAGATGCTTTCTTTATTCAATGTTCTAAAGCAGGCATTAGCAAACTACAGCTCACAGGCCAGCTCTCTGTTTTTTGTGAATAAATTTTATGGAACACAGATACACTCATTTACTTAAAACATTGTCTATGGCTACTTTTGCAGAATTGAGTAGTGGTGATAGGGACCATCTGGCCAACAAGCCTCAAGTTTTTACTATCTTGCCCTTTAAGAAAAAGTTTGTTACAACCCAATCCAAAAATGGGCGAAAGACCTAAATAGACGTTTCTCCAAAGAAGACATACAGATGGTCAACAAACACATGAAAAGATGCTCAACATCACTAATCATTAGAGAAATGCAAATCAAAATCACAATGAGGTTTCACCTCACACCAGTCAGAATGGCCATCATAAAAAAATCTACAAACAATAAATGCTGGAAAAAGTTTGGAGAAAAGGGAGCCCTCTTGCACTGTTGGTGGGAATGTAAATTGATACAGTCACTATGGAGAACAGTATGGAGGTTCCTTAACAAACTAAAAATAGAACTACCATACAACCCAGCAATCCCACTACTGGGCATATACCCTGAGAAAAGCATAATTCAAAAAGATACACATACTACAATGTTCATTGCAGCACTATTTACAATAGCCAGGATATGGAAGCAACCTAAATGTGCATCAACAGATGAATGGATAAAGAAGATGTGGCACATATATACAATGGAATATTACTCAGCCATAAAAGGGAATGAAATTGAGTTATTTTTAGTGAGGTGGATGGACCTAGAATCTGTCATACAGAGTGAAGTAAGTCAGGAAGAGAAAAACAAATACCATATGCTAATGCATATGTATGGAATTTTAAAAAGCTGTACTGATGAACCTAGGGGCAGGACAGGAATAAAGACGCAGACATAGAGAATGGACTTGAGGGTATGGGAGGGAAGGGGAAGCTGGGATGAAGTGAGAGAGTAACATTGACATATATACACTACCATATGTAAAATGGATGGCTAGTGGGAAGCTGCTGCATAGCACAGGGTGATCAGGTCAGCGCTTTGTGATGACCTAGAGGGATGGGATAGGGAGGATGGGAGGATGTTCAAGGGGGAGGGGATATGGGGATATATGTATACATATAGCTGATTCACTTTGCTATACAGCAGAAACTAACACAACACTGTAAAGCATATATACTCCGATAAAGATGTGGGAAAAAAAATAAAGCAAGTGGCCCACAAGAAAAAAAAAAGAAAAAGTTTGTTGACTCAAGAGGCAAAAACTAATAAAGAGTTCTTGATATCTCTATCTTCAGTGCTGTCTAAGAGGTCCACCCTTTGCTCTCTCTCCACAAATCTTTAAAAGCCCAGTAAGAGGTTCGAACACCTCCCAACTACACATGGAGGCAGGATTACTGACTGGTTTAGAGCAGTGGTCTTTAAACTTTTCTGATGATAATCCATAGTAAGAAATCAATTTTAGGGACTTCCCTGGTGGTCCAGTGGTTAAAACTCTGCCTTCCAATGCAGGGGACGCAGGTTCGATCCCTGGTGGGGGAACTAAGATTCCCACATGCTGTGGGGCAACTAAGTCCGTGTGCTGCAACTACTGAGCCCAGGCACCACAACTAGAGAGCCCACGTGCTGCAACTACAGAGCCCATGTGCCACAGTTAGAGAAGCCCGCACGCTGCAATGAAAGATCCTGAGAGCCACAACAAAGACCCAATGCAGACAAAAATAAATAAAAGAAATAATAAAATTTTTAAAAAAGAAATCAATTTTATATCACTACCAAGGACACCATGAATATATATGTAGAATTAAAACAGATGTAACACAAACTGATCCTTACCCTTTATATAAGATGTCCTCCGTTGTTTTCTATTTCATTTCACGTTACTACAAGGTGCTGGTTTCTCCCACTAAATTGATCTTCCTAATAGGACCGCTGAATGGATGTGGCCTGCTGGGTGACCATCCCTGGTCAGGGGCTGGGTGTGGTGTCAGGCTGACCTGCCTTCTAATCTCGACTCTGACTCTCACCAGCTGTGGGATCTTGGGCAGGGGACCTGATCCTCTGAGCCTCTCTCTTCTCACTGGCAAGTGGGAGGATTACCTATCTTGGGGGTTGCTGTGTGGGTGATCATGAGAAGGTCCATGTAAAGCACTATGCACTTGGCATATGGTAATATTTTCATAAAAATAACAACAAATCAGCAAATGCCCTTGTCCCTGTTGCATATTAAATTAGTTTCTGGTCTTTCCAAACTTGTTGAGGGAAAGAGACAACCCCCAAAGGGACTCCTAACAGAGGACTGACAAAGTCTATGGAATCATTGTTCCTTTTCTGAGATTCAGATGAGTTATGTTGGCAAACCAAAAGGCTGTGTATCAACTGGCATGAAATGCCCACAGGCCTGTAAACAACCATCTTTGCCAGTTGGATTTAAGGAAATCTCCCTTCCTTTTATTCAATCTCACAGCCATTATATTTGCCAGTCATTGAATTCCGAGGGAAGGTGAGTACCATACGTAGACTATCCCAGCTAGAAACAGTATTTCTTCTTACCTACCCCCTTTTAGGAAGGAAAATCTGGTCTTACTGTTCAAAGTCTTTCACATCTTTCTCCCCAGTTGCTTCTAATTCTCTTTCAGTGCCTTAGACTGCTGCTTTGTTTACATCTTAAAGCTTATTTCTGTCAAGAGAGGTTCAGAGGCAATTTTTAGGAGGCAGGTAAGCCTGAATAAAAAAAGAATTACATTCAGTCTGCCTTTGCCCCATTGCTGCCTTTCCCCCCAGTCCTTTAAATGCACCCAAGGCCTTGGTTTCAAGTCCCCAGGGGCTCCCTGAGAGAGCTTCACCTTACCGTTGTGGGCCTCAATGTTCTCGTAAAGTAAGATGATTAGATTAGCTTAAGTAGAGACTCATTGGCAACTCCAGTTACTTGGTAATGGCTGCTGGGGGACTTGTGCAGAAAACAACTGCTGGGCCACATTTAGGACGATAATTGATTAATGATGTTTGCTACAGATGGGAGGTGAGGGGTAGCTGTATCACCAATCATATCTGCCATCTTTAAGCTAAATGCTCTACTAATTATTCCCAATTTTAGATTCCTTTGATTCTAGAATCTTATACAACTGCTATCGAGATCTATCTCAATTTAATCTACATGTTTCAGGTATTTGCCTTTGTACCAAGGGGAATGAAGGGAAGGACCAGAAAAAATATTAGTCCTCCAAAAGATTGGTCCTCCTGCCCTTTGAGTAATGAAAACCCAGACAGAAATCTGGACTACTGCTTCTCTTTGAACCAAAACATTTTAATTAGCTGCAGAAACTGGAGAAGATGGATTCTTTTGTTAGACATAGCCTTTGTTTTCCTTGTCCTAAAATGTAGAAAATAATGCTTAGCTCCATTTCACGCACCAGGCCATTATGGACAAAATTCTGACTTAAAGAATGACCCTCAGGGCTTCCCTGGTGGCGCAGTGGTTGAGAGTCTGCCTGCCGATGCAGGGGATACGGGTTCGTGCCCGGTTCGGGAAGATCCCACATGCCGTGGAGTGGCTGGGCCCCTGAGCCATGGCCGCTAAGCATGCGCGTCCGGAGACTGTGCTCCGCAACGGGAGAGGCCACATGAGTGAGAGGCCTGCATACCACACACACACAAAAAAGAATGACCCTCAAATGTTAATTTAATAAAAATGAAATTAAAAAACGATCTAAAGATTCTCATTTTGAAATGAGTACAATGGAGAAACTAAAACTATGGAAACTTTTCAGGTCCTGTGCCTGAGGAGAGTGGTTGAGAGGGATGAACACCTAAATAGAAATAAAATAAACACCCACCTACCAAAAGTGGTAGAAAAAAGGGTAAATAGTTTAACTGATAGTTTACATGTCATGCATGAATTACTAATTTTCAAAAATTTGGAATATGAGAGTATAATTGACATGAAAACTATTCAGAATAAAATTTAATCTTGCTCTGGTGGTTTGAATACACTCCAAGATTTTACAGTGCCTCTGGGCTATTAAGTCAAACACCAGCAATCCCTACCCTCTAACAGAAGGTGTAGGCGGTCGGCCTGAATCTTTCCTGACTCCGTATCCCGATATACAATTGGAGAAATAAGGGACATTTTATTTGTCAGTTTTCAAAAAAGTAGCATGTAGGAAATAGAGATAGATTTGGAGTTTTTTAGATTCCTTATAACAAGTTTACTGTACCTTTTATTAACAGAATGCCCAATTCAATTTTTTCAGGGACTGTCCTTTATAAAAAATCTCCTATCATAGCAATTTAGAGGTGCATCACATCCAAACAATGAGTGCACATTACTTTGCCATCATGTGAACGAGGTATTTGCCCCATTTTGCCTCTCTAAAAATGACCCACAAAGGCATGAATGTTCTCTAGCTGTGTAATATAGGCTCAGAGACTGGAGCAGAATTAGCTTTTCAGGGCCTGGAAGATGGGAACTTTCCCTGAGGGACTCTTTGTCACATAATTCATTGCCTGCCTTTATTGACATCTTTAGCCTGGACGCTTCTCTGAGCTCTAGAACTTCCCATCTACTACGTGATGATTTAACATAAATTTTATGTTATTCATATTTATGAGCCTGGCATATGTCAGAAATTAGGGGTGCCAAAATAAATAAGATAGTGGATGAGATGGACATATAATTGGACAATTAAACTAGTTGGTTAGAGAGAGGTAAACACACAGTATGGTAGGGAGCACAGAGGAGGGGTAGCCAATCTGTAGACTTCAAGGACTCTAACTATGTCTCAATTGAACTCATTAACTCTGTCCCCACCCAAAGTCATACTTCAAGAAACTAAAAGCCGTTGATTTGCAAACTATGAGGACCTGACAAGATCTGTGAGAACCTAAGTTCCTTCAAGGCAATCCTATATTATATAGTCCCTGCAGGTCCCTCAGAAGGCCAGGTGAAGTGGGAAGGCTATGGAGAAGTTGAGAAAAACTATAATTTTAGTTTTGACTCTGCCTCTAATTGTATAACCTTAGGCAAGTCACTTCACCTGTTTTTCTGTAAAATGAGAACTTGGAAGGAAAAAAATGGGGGGTGGTCACCTAGGAAATAAAAGTAGAGTCTCTGAGGCAGATATTGGCAGTACTCAACCACTATTCAAAGAGGGGACCTTCACCAAAGGACATCTGCAAGATAGTCTCTAGACTTGTGATACATCAGCTTACACTACCCCAGTGGTTCACAGCCTGGGTTGTACATTAAAATCACCTGAGCAGTTTTTGAAGCTACACCTATGTCCAGGGTGAAACCAGAACAATTAAACTCTCCCAGGCTTGGGAAACACTGAGGTAGCCTGAATGCCTGACTTCTGATTTCATGTTCACCAAGCAGTCTTCTCTGATTAATATTTGGCTACCTACAAATATTTAACAGGGAAGAAAATGTGCTGGTCAAAATGACTGGATATTTTTGGTCCTGTGGCATTTATAAATCTCACCGTGAATTCCTGAATTGGTCTTCTCTTTTCCCTATATCCATCCTGTGAATAGAGTTAATGTGAGTCAGCTCCTGAGAGCTGGCCTGCTGTCAGTGTGGGAACACATCACATGTCTAAGCTGGTAAGGCTGGGGCCAGAGGCTGGCTCTTGGAGATCACACGAAGCTGATGAATGCCAAACAGTCAGGCCCCTTGGGAGGCTACCTGTTCCCACGAGAAAAGTGCGTGTGTCCATGAATTGCTTCATGTGTGGGCAAAGCTAGTGAATGTGCCCTGCCCTTCCCATACCTTCAGACAGGATTTCTCTCTCTCTCTTTTTTTTTTTTTTTTGCAGTACGCGGGCCTCTCACTGTTGTGGCCTCTCCCGTTGCGGAGCACAGGCTCCGGACGCGCAGGTTCAGCGGCCACGGCTCACGGGCCCAGCCGCTCCATGGCATGTGGGATCTTCCCGGACCGGGGCACAAACCCGTGTCCCCTGCATCAGCAGGTGGACTCTCAACCACTGCGCCACCAGGGAAGCCCCAGGATTTCTCTTTTTATCCTTCTTCCTATATAAATAATCTTTTCTTTTAAAAAAGGAGGACTTGGACTATTTAATCTATTAGATTCCCCTCTGGCCATCATAATCTATGATTTGTTTTAGTATTTCTAAAGAGTATCCTCACCCACTCCTATAAAGAATCTGATTTTCTGCAGAATTTCCCTGTCACTTTATGATCTTGTTTAGTAAACACTATCTTTTTAAAAAGAAAATAAATATTCTACCTTGTTCTCAACCTGGGCACCCACTATCCTACCTAGTCACAATAGAACTCATTAAATGCAGTTAAATTAGTTTTGCAAAGGCATCATTCACATAATTCTCAGGAACAGATATATCTGGGGAAATTGGGTCCCAAGATAACACTCAAATTTCTCATTATTATCAAAATTTGTCCTTGTCCAGGAGTGTCAATAGCCTGAGCAGGTTTTCCTTTCCAGATGATAACGTTATCTTTCTAGAAAAAAACCATGGTAAAAATAGACATACCATAAAATTTACCATTTAAATTATTTTTAAATGTTCTGTTCAGTGGCATTAAGTACATTCACATTGTTGTGCAACCATCGCCACCATCCATCTCCAAATCTTTTCACCTTCCTAAACTGAAACTTTGTACCAAATAAATAATAACTGTCCATTCCCATCTTCCCACAGCCCCTGGCAATCACCATTCTACTTTCTGTCTTTATGAATTTTACTAATCTAGGTACCTCATATAAGAGAAATCATACACTATTTGCCCTTTTGTGACTGGCTTATTTCACTTTGCATAATGTCCTCAAGGTTCATCCATGTTGTATCATTTGTCAGAATTTCCCTCCTTTTTAGAGCCAAATGACATTCCATTGTGTGTGTCTGTGTGTGTGTATACACACACCCCACATCCTTTTTATCCATTCATCCACTGATGGACATTCGGGTTGTTTCCACCCAATTTGGTTACTGTGAGTAATGCTGTATGAACATGGGTGTACAAATATCTGTTCAAGTTCCTGCTATCAATAATTTTGGATATATATCCAGTAGTGGAATTACTGGACCATATAGTAATTATATGTTTATTTTTTTCAGGAACTCTCATACTGTTTTCCACAGTGGCTGCACCATTTTACATTCCCACCAGCAATGCACAGGGCTCCAATTTCTCCACATGCTTGGCAACAATTGTTATTTTCTGTTTTCTGGTCATAGCCAATCTAAAAGGTGTAAAGTACTATCTATTATGGTTTTGATTTGTATTTTCCTTCCTGGTTATTGATGTTGAGCATCTTTTCATATGTTTATTGGCCAGTTGTATGTCTTCTTCGGAGAAATGTTTGTTCAAGTCCTTTGCCCATTTTTAAATCAATTTATTTGGTTTTCTTGATGTTAAGTTGTAGAAGTTCTTTGTATAGTTTGGATATTAATCCCTTACCAGATACATGATTTGCAAATGTGTTTTCCCATTCTTGTGAGTAGCCTTTTCACTCTGTTGATGATAGTGTTCTTTGATGCATAATAATTTTTCGTTTTGATGATACCCAATTTATCTATTTTTTCTTTTGCTGCCTGTTCTTGGCATCATATTTAAGAAATCATTGCCAAATCCAATGCTATGAAGATTTTCCCTTCTATCTTCTTCTTAGAATTTTATAATTTTAGCTTTTATGTTTAGATCTTTAATCCATTTTGAGCTAATGTTTGTATATGGCATAGGTATGGGTGCAACTTCATTTTTTTGCATGTGGATATTCAGTTTTCCCAACACAATTTGTTGAAAAGACTGTCCTTTCCCCACTGAATGATCTTGGCACCCTTGTTAAAAATCATTCGATCATATATGCAAGGGTGTATTTCTGGACGCTCTATTCTATTCAGTTGGTCTATATGTCTGTCTTTATCTCAGTACACACTGTTTTGATTACTGTAGCTTTGCAGTTAGTATTGAAATCAGGGGTGTGAGACCACCAATATTCTTCTTTTTCAGGATTATTTGGGCTATTTGGAGTCACTTGATAATCCATATGAATTTTAGGATGGATTTTCTATTTCTGTAAAAAAAATGTCATTGGGATTTTGATAGGGCTTGCACTGAATCTTTACATCCCTTTGGGTAGTATGGACATCTTAAGAATATTAAGTCTTCCAATCCATGAACACGGATGTCTTCATTTATTGGTGTCTCTTTCATTTCTTTTGGTAATGTTTTGTTGTTTTCAGTGTACAAGTCTCTCACCTCCTTCATTAAGTTTATTCCTAAGTATTTTATTCTTAAAATATCTGCCTGGGTTAGACCAAGAGAGCAGTCTCAGAGTTGGAATGGAAGAGGGCAGCTACCATGATGCAAACCAGGGAAATAGGGAAGAGTAATAGTGTAAGCAGTAAAAAGGTGGAAGGTCTTATATCAAATGGAAATGGCTTGTTCCCAGAAAAGTCACTGGCTTCAGACTAAAATGCTCTTGACACAAAACATGATAGCAGCTGGGAGGCAAATGTGTTACTATTTTGCATCCCTAGTGATGAAGAAATAGATAGATAATTGATCTTGGCCAGGTTTCTAGATGGTTCTTTAACTGCAAGCTTTTATTTGATAATCATAAAAATTGGTGTCCATGACAGTTAGGTAGGGTCCATCCTGGAATCCAGACTTTACTCCTACTAGATAGGAGATTACACAAGTTTTTCATGTCTGGTTACCTTAGTGGTTTTGGTTTTAGTTTTGGATTTTTTTGCTATTACAATGCCAAGCCTTTCAAAGATGCCTGATTAGTTTTGCAGAGGGAAGAATCCACTGTTACTACCTTTTCATGTCCTGTATTTAATATGCTCCCTATAGCTCAAGCTTTCCTGTCACATATCACAGATCATAATGTGAGATACGAGTCCCCAGTTGAAAATTGGAGTGTGTAACTGCATCATGGTCCATTTCCAACCTGTAGACCCAATCTCTAAGGAGGCAACTGAAAAATGTCCTATGGATTTCAATATAATATAGTGTTGATATTTTTCCTCTTAGAGCTGACAGCAACTAAAGATTACATTGAAACTTTAAAGGAAAAGAGCAGTAAAAAGTGGGCAGACAGTTCCCCAGCAGGCTTCTGACAGCACTTGGAACTTCTGATTTATTTTCATAGTGAAGGTGATGTAATGGGAGGAGGGGAGAGAGAAATCATTAAGTACAGACTCAAAGAAGACCTGGGGAAAGATACTCCATGTAGGTAGATTTAAACCTGACTTATGTCTATCACTGCATTCCTTGGCAACATTTTTACCCATGCTATAAATAATACCAAAGAAATGGTAATAAATACTGGAGGGCCAGCTCACCTGGCAGAAAGGTGTCAGTTTAGTTTGGACTCATCTGCATAATGAAAACTGTAAAACGATTAACTCACATGATGTCTTTTCTGTTCTTGCTGAAAAAAAAAAGGTTTTATTAAGGCACTGACTATATTTTAAGGGGTAAGGAATGATGGAGGGACTGATTAATACTGAATACTGGATTCTGTGACATAGCATCTACTGTTACAAAATGACAACTGCTTTGTGTACGTGTATGTGTCTTCCCTGGTAGGTTGTGAATTTCTTGAGTTTTGAACCCTTTTTCATTCATCTTTATATGGCAAGGACTTGCATTTAGTAAACACAAAATAAACTTATTTATTCAACAGGTGTTTTTTGTTTTTTTTTTTTTGAGACCTGCTATATACCGGATGCTAATACAGAGCTCTTTGTCCTGGAGAAGCTCTGAGTTAGTAGGGGAGACAAGCATCTATTATAAACTATAAGCCAACAATAAAAATACAGTTTCAGTCATAAATGCTAATAAAATAGAGAGCTGGTGTTGATGAATATAAGTAGAATGCACAGTGGCTAATGCAGCTTAGTTTACAATTCTTTGTGTTTGGAGGTGAGGATGCTGGGCAGAGGTCAGATCTGTGTCTTCTCACTGGCATACCTAGTTAGAAACCTCACCGTGCCCTCACTCTCCTTGAAAGAGTTCCAGGAGGAAAGAAAGGCCCATGAAATGGTTCAGTTTTTTGCTATGTGAAAACCCTACAAGCCATGGAAAGTCTCATCTTGACCTCTCAGATCTCCCCACACTGGGCTGGAGGACTGTTACCAGGTCCCTGGCTCTAGGAGCTTGCTCTGAAAAGTTTTGCTCTCCACTCTCCTGCCAGCTTGCAAGGTAGAGATGTCTCCTGCTAAAAATAGAAGGAGGAGAAAGAGGTTGGAAAGCAGCAGGCAGAAAGGGGCTAATGGAGCCAAGGGGGAAAGGAAGGGAGGGACGGAGTGGGGAGGGAGGGAGGAAAGCAACTCCCTTCTGTTTATGGTGTCCTTCCTCCCCTAGGAGTTTCCACGTGCTGTTACTTCGCTTAATCACCTCGACAACAGTGCGAAATATGCACTATTATTTCCTATTTTACATAGCCAATCATTCATTCATTCAATAAATATTCCTCCTCTCTGTGAGGCCCTGTGGGAGGCCAGGAGACATTGCTGAGGTTCTGATGGGAAAACCGAGGCCCAGGGAGGCAGGCACTGGGCTCAAGGCTACTGCTTCCCAGTGGGTTTTCCACATGTGGTGTTGGACCCCATCCTCCCCCGGTTCAGATGGGGAAAGTGTCAGTGTAACGATGAGAATGCGTTCACTCTCGTCTCCCAGGCGGCTGGCCAAGGTGGGGAGGGCCAGGCTCCCAGGAAGGAAGAATTTCTCTCCAGCTTGTGAAATTGCTCTGATTGCAGCCACGGAGGAGATTTACAACCTACTGAGGTCTGACACTTGAATATCCATGGAGAGGCATATGAAAAGGAACGGAAGTTGAACAGATTCTGTGAGATTTTATGATTTCATTAGCATTTCAAAGCTCTGTGAAGGGTTGGCTGGGGGAGAGGGCAGCAGTCCCCAGGAAGGCCCCTCCCCCCTAGTCCACAGCGGGAAGTGAGTGCCTCAGTGGGGGGCGAGAGGGGGAGTTGGAGGGGGCGAGGAGCTGGACCCAGAGAGAGCTGGGGGGGTGACTTCAGGATTTTCTTTTGGAAACTGAGTTGGAAAGACAAAACAAAAGTAAGCTAAGCCCAGCAAATCTCCCCACTGTATTGGGTATTAAAAATGAGTAGGTACAGGCATAGAAAGGGTGGTAAAAATGTGGTAAAAAGGAACTGATAAGAGTTTAGAGCTGTTGGTGACTATGCCAGTCTGGGCTCAAATATGAGACAGATCTGGGTCTGAGTTCCAGTTATGACACTTCTAGAAAAGTTTGAGTGACTCAATTCACTTCTCTGAGCCTGTTTCCTATGGCAACGAGAATAATAATACCGATCACAGAGGATGTTACATATATTTAAATGTCTCTCTTTTGCTTGCCATTCTTTAAAACTTAAATTAGATCATGACACCCAAGCTTAAAGCCTCACATGTTCCTTCACCACACTTGGGATAAAAAAATGTTAAAAAGTTTAACAAGACCCTGACCCTTCCAACACCAATACAGACCACCCCCATGCTCAATAGTCTGCACACCACACCCTGCTCTATCTCTTCATAGAATTTTCATTATTTGTGATTATACAGGTGTTTATTTGTTCTCTTAGTTATTGTTTGCCTCTCCTATAAAAGTGCAGTCTCTCGGAGAGCAGGGATTGCTACCAATTTTGTTCTTGATCCACTGTATACTCACATAATGCCTGGAACTTAGGTTCAAGCAATATTTTTATTATTTTTTTATTAGTTTCTGCTTTATAACAAAGTGAATCAGTCATACATATACATCTGTTCCCATATCCCTTCCCTCTTGCGTCTCCCTTCCTCCCACCCTCCCTATCCCACACCTCCAGGCGGTCACAAAGCACCCATCTGATCTCCCTGTGCTATGCGGCTGCTTCCCACTAGCTATCTACCTTATGTTTGGTAGTGTATATACGTCCATGCCTCTCTCTCGCTTTGTCACAGCTTACCCTTCCCCTTCCCCATATCCTCAAGTCCATTCTCAAGTAGGTCTGTGTCTTTATTCCTGTTTTACCCCTAGGTTCTTCATGACTTTTTTCCCCTTAAATTCCATATATATGTGTTAGCATATGGTATTTGTCTTTCTCTTTCTGACTTACTTCACTCTGTATGACAGACTCTAGGTCCATCCACCTCATTACAAATAGCTCAATTTCGTTTCTTTTTATGGCTGAGTAATATTCCATTGTATATATGTGCCACATCTTCTTTATCCATTCATCCGATGATGGACACTTAGGTTGTTTCCATCTCCAGGCTATTGTGAATAGAGCTGCAATGAACATTTTGGTACATGTCCATTTTTGAATTATGGTTTTATCAGGGTATATGCCTAGTAGTGGGATTGCTGGATCGTATGGTAGTTCTATTTTTAGTTTTTTAAGGAACCTCCATACTGTTCTTCATAGAGGCTGTACCAATTCACGTTCCCACCTCAAGCAATATTTTTCAAACGAATTAATGAATAAATGATGGATGAATGAAATGTATCTGGTACAGAGTAATCTGTCAATAAATGGCACCTTTTCTTATTCCTATTATTAGTAGCAATGAGGAGTGTTTATAATTTGGAGGGGAAGCAGACCCCCTATACATGAAACAGCTGGAGTGCTGAGCAGCTTTACTGTTCAAAAAGTGCTTTTGCTAGTGGTGTCTCATTGTCATCCTCACACCAGTCTTAAGAGGGACCAGGTGTCCTAACCCACATTTTACCAATGAGGAAACTGAACTAGAATAAAGGAAATCGCTCAGCTTCCAAGTCCCACAGCCAGCTAAGGATCAAAGTGCAGATACTCGAATGTTCCTGTTTGTGTGGCGGAGAGGAACAGCAGAGCTGTCTTCAGCACAATGCCAGGTGGAATAATCTCCCCACCTTCCTTCTGATTTGGGGGAAAGGAGAGGTGTGGTCTTCAAGGTGACAAGGGATACTTAGGACTTAAGGAAGTATCCTTCTAACCACCTTCTCTGTAAAAATGTAAAAAAAAATATTCAAAAACACTAAAGCAGGAACTGCCAAATGCTGTCCCACATTGTTCAAGCTCCAGAGCCTCTGCCTAGAGATGGCCAAGAAGCACACACAGACACATGTTGTCAGTGTAGGCAGCAGGTCAGCAGAGGTGGGTGAAGACTCCCTAAGATGCGATTGGAGTCGTGAAGCGAAGCCCTCTGCCCTGCACCGTCAAATCTCCTCAGTCCGCTGGCTCTGACCCTTTAGAGTCCTCCTCCTTTTGAAAGCAGCATCCTTTAGTGGTTCTATTACTGTCCTATGGCTGCTGTACCAAATGAACACAAGCTTGGTGACTTAAAACAACACATTTGTTCTTATACAGTTCTGGAGGGAAGAAGTCCAAAGTCAGTTGAGGTCATGGTGTCAGCAGGTGTCGGCTTCCTCTGCAGGCTCTAGGAGATAAACCTCTTCCTTGCCTCTTCCAGCTTCTGGAGGCTGCCTGCATTCCTTGGCTTTTGGCCACCCCACTCCAATCTCTGCCTCTGTGATCACATTATCTTCTCCTTTTCTGCAGTCAAATCTTCCTTTGACTCTCCCTTATAAAGACACTTGACTGCATTTAGAACCCACCTAGATAATCCAGGGTAATCGTCACATCTCAAGATCCTTAAGTTAATTACAGCAGCAAAGTCCCTTTTGCCATACAGGGTTGCATTCACAGGTTCTAGGAATTAGGGTTTTTTGATCTTTGGGGGGCATTAGTCAGCCTTCCACAGTGATTAAGAACCTGGAGTCTGATGATCTGAGTCAAATCCTGGCTTTGCTCATGTCAGCCAGGGACAAGTCACTTTACATTCAATGACTCAATTTCCTCATCTGTGAAATGGAAGTATGGATGATAAAGTCACTATCTCATGGGATTGTTGAGTGGGTTAAAAATTAATGCATGTAGAACACTTGACCCCCCTTAATACTCAATAAATATTTACTATTATTACTTGAACTGAATAAATATCTAGCTTCCTTCTTCTTTTCTTTTTTCCCCTTCCCTTTGCAGTAGAAGTCCTTCTTCAACAAACTTTAACACAAAACCCAATATATAAAGCAGATCAAGGTTGAGCCGCCCTGGTTGAAGAAATGAGAAGAGAGGGGCTGGTCCTGTCACCCCAGGGCCTTGGCCATTGCTGAGACACCATTGAGAATCTTGGGGTTCTTAGGACACAGATCAAGTTAGACAATCTGTCCAAATCAATTCATTCCATTGAAATCTGTTTCCTGCTCTGTATCAGGCCTGGGGTATAGACGCTAAGAGCATGAGTGCCATTGGATTGCCTGAGAAAAAGCCTGGCTCTGCTCCTGCTTGTGTGGCTTTGCACAAGTTATTCTGTGCCTGGGACTTTCCCATCTGTAAAATGGTAATGAAAATAAGACCTGACTCCTGGAATTGCTGCAAAGAATAAATGAGTTTCTTCGTGCAAAGTCCTTAGAATAAGGTCTGGCATGTGGCACGTGGTAGCTATTTTTGTTATGTGCTGGGGACACTGAGAGCAGTGTCCTACGGGGCCTAATAGGGTGCCAGGGATGGCAGGAGAGGGACCCTCCAAGGCAAGGCTTGTGTGTGAATGTAGGGGTGAGGGGCAGTGGTCAAGGGAAGGGAAGTGTGGATCAATGTTGAAGAAGAGAGGCGAAGCTGCAGAAGCCTGTTGGCTTTGATGGGGTGGGTGACTCTGGGGTGAGGGAAGTGCTCTCGGGAGCTGGAATCGAATCAGTGAAAGGCTTGCAGATGAGTACGGCCAGTGGGCAGCTGTGGGGGTGGGGGGTGCGTGCATGGCATGAGCCAGAGGACGCAGGGACCAAGGGTCTTAGGGTCTTAGGTGATCCAGGGAAGAGTTTCTCCTTATACTGGAAGTCATACAGGGTGGAGAGAGAGGAGGTACAAGTGAAGGGAAGATCATTTCCTTTTCCCATCTCCCTTTTTCTTGAAGACCAAGGTTCTTGGGATTCTCCGGAGGGCTAAGAGCTCTTGCTGTCTCTGGAGTGTTTTCTGCTGAAAACAGGCTCAGTGGGGGCCACTGGGAAGGATTGAGTCTTGTCCTCTTTTTTTTTTCCCTCCTTTTGTTAAATTATGGTAGCTTTATTGACCTTTCACTGCTCAAATCTGGGGCAATATGAGCATGAAAAGAGAAAATGATTGTGTTGACTGAAAAAAGCATACAACATGAGGGCTGTGAGTTCAGTTTTATATGGGGACTCACTGAGGACTATCGCCTGGGAGACAGCCTCTCACACAGCTCTGAGGAACTGCTGCAAAGGGCGGGGGGTGGTGGTCAGTGTATATATGATTTTGGTGAAGGGGGTCCAGGCCATCAAGCATACATCTTGGTAGGAGGTTGCTCCTAGTCACAAGGCACAGATGTCTCTGTTAATGATTTTAGTGTTTTTCTAGGTATAAGATGCAAGAAATTGGGTTCATAAAATTTTCTTCTGAAAATAGCTAACTCTCTGAAGGCCTGTTCTGCCAGTTTTTCCCAGAGCATAGAGTGCCTCATTCCTGATCTCCACCCTGAACTCCTTTCAGGGTGTGTTAAAGGTCAGCGACTGCAGTGGCTAATGACCTAATCTTTGTAGAGCCAGATGGCAAGTGATATTCTTTAGATGGCAATTGTATCAGAACGCATCCCATTGAACCATATAGGAATTTAGAAGAATATTTGTTTTGTTTTTTTGAGTCCTATCCTCTTGGGGCTTACCTGGGAAGTAAGACACTGGGATTCTGGGGCTGATCTCGCAGTTACTGGGCCACCCCATGCAGGCCAAACTGACCTTGAGGTGCTCATGAGCTATGGGGACAAAGGTGGTAGAATTCTGGCTGTATGCAACTGTTGGATGAAAAGTGTGACCCTAACACAAAGAACTGTAATCATCTTTGGTTCATCAAACACAACCCAGCAGCCCATAGCTTATATGAGACCTAGAACCTTAGAGCTGGAAAAGCCCAAAGTTAGGTGGTTTTCAAACTGGTTCCCCAGGGTTTTAGGATTCTACACAGACAGCTTTGGAACTGTTTTTGACCTAAGAGGGAGGGTAGGCAAGTGGGGCCTATGTCCCTCATTGCTCTTTAACCAGTGCTTTATTTTATTTACTGAAGTTCTGTACAAGATTTTGATAGGAATAAGAGTTTTAGGTTAAAACAAAACATTGGAAATCAATTTCTTAGCTAGCCTCCATGTTTAACAGATGAAAAACAGTCCCAGAGAGGAGAAAGTTGAAAGTCATAGGACAGGTACAGAAAATGCTGTATTTAAGAAGTTGGGCTTTGATATCTATCTGTCTAGCTAGCTAGCTCTCTCTCTCTATCTATACAATGGAATATTATTCAGCCATAAAAAAGAATGAAATATTGCCATTTGCAGCAACATGGATGGAACTAGATAAGATCATACTAAGTGAAGTAAGTCAGACAGAGAAAGACAAATATTGTATGATATCACTTATATGTGGAACCTAAAAAACAATACAAATGAATCTATATACAAAACAGAAACAGACTCCCATAGAAAACAAACTTATGGTTACCAAAGGGGAAAGTGGGTGGCAGAGGGTTAAATTAGAAGTATGGGATTAACAGATACAAACTACTATACATACAATAGATAAGCAACAAGGATTTTCTGTACAATACAGGAAACGGTATTCAATATTTTATAACAACCTATAATGGAAAATAATCAGAAAAAATATACATATATACACATAACTGAATCACTTTGCTGTACACCTAAAAGTAACACAATATTGTAAATCAACTATACTATAATTTTCTAAAAAATTAAATAAAAAAGAAGCTGGGCTTTTCACTACACCGTACAATTGTGATTCTAGAAAAGTCATTAAAAAGGGGAGGGCTGGGAGTAGCCTGATATATACAACACATTATCCATTCATTTGGAAATGTTTTATTTCTGAAGAGAGGTGGGGCAATCAACTACTTCCCCATAACGTTCTCTGGAATTTTCCAAAGACAGGAATATGTATTAACCTATTTATTTTTTTCCCCCATGGTGGGTAATTAGTTTGGGCTCTTGAAATCCTATACAGTGGCTTACTTTGGAGAAGCAGCTAAAAGCAGCTCTACCTCAAACCTATTCCCTGACATTCACATATGTACATGCACGCACACACACACACACACACACACACTCACACTCACACTACCAGCATGCCTGGGGACTGTCCTATGTTCCCTATAGTTTCCCTTCCTGTGAGCAGGAAGGTGAAGGCCTCATACCTGTTGGTCTGGGGGCTGCTGCAGAGCAGAGAGGAGGCTTGGCCATGGACTATTTCCGCTGTCTCTCATCTCAGGACCCAAAATGCATTGGTTTAGAGCCAGGGACAGAAGACTTCCCATTTCATGTTTCTCTTCCTGTAACTGTGATCCCACATCTCCCCCTTTCCATTATTTATTTATTTATAATTTTTACTGGAGTATAGTTGATTTACAGTGTTGTCTTAGTTTCTGCTGTATAGTGAAGTGAATCAGTTATACATATATCCACTCTTTTTTAGATTCTTTTCCATATAGGTCATTCCCTTTTTATTTATTAAAGGTTTCTCTGACAAGTAGATGGAGCACTGCACCCTTCAAAGTCCCTATCCGTCTCCAGGGCCTCACTTTCTTGCTTCCTGAGGAAATGACTCAGTCACATAGAAAGGTGCTGCCGTGTGTGCAGACAGAGCCCACACGGAGGTGGTCTACCTTCCCTCCCTCCTAGGAAGCAGCCAGGAGGGAGGGAAAGTGGACCACCTGCACACCCTCCACTCCCAATACAACCACAGCCGCATACATATGCACAGCCCAGAAACACACTCCATACACGCAGGCTTGGTGGGAACTCCTAGTTCTAGAATTCAGTGGAAGAAAACACCCTGCAATGTCTGTCCTGTCTCTATAATTGTCCATGTTACTGCACCCCTCCCTGTCCTAGACATTTTCCCCCCTCCCCACAGAGCTGTAGAGCCGGCCAGGTGAGCAGCCCCTGTCCCAGGCATTTTGCCCAAGACCACCTCCTCCTTTATTTACCCAGCCTGTCATCCCCATTTTCTTAATTTTGTATTTGGCCTCTTGATACCCGGTTTTGGTCCTCCTTAGCTTAAGTCTTTTTTTTTTTTTTTTGAGACATAATATATCACGTCGAAGTGTAATAATGTAAACATGATACAAGGTATATAGTATATGTAATACACAAAACATAATAAAATAAATGTATCCTATGCTACATTGTGGGCAAAAAGGCATAATCCATATTCAATATTTGAAATTCTTGTAACAGCATCCTTTTGTTGTTTCATTTTGCAGATTGCATTTATCTCATTTCCTGGAGCGGGGGTGAGATGAGCACTCCCTGTGTTTGTCTAACAGATCATTTCCTCCAGCAGCTCTGCTTCTCCTTGTCTGTGAGGCTCTTGGAGTCCTCGATTTCTTTTCGCCATTTTAAGGTATTCAACGAATGACTGCATGAACACTTTGTCTTAGACAGTTGTTTTGAAAATTGTTTAGTTGGCTTTGTAAAGTTGGAGGTGTTTGTGTTCACAGATTGAAGATTTGAATTGTTGCACACGCAGGTACAGGTACACATGCACACACGTGTGTGCCCTCACACACACGGACATACGTTGATGGTAATCCTCTAGACTTCGCTTATGTCTTAGTTTGAGTTTTTCCAGAAGCAGAGTCTGAGCAAGTAGTTTATGTGGGAGATGCAGGACCTTGGTAGGAAGGGAAGACAGACAGCAAAGTGTGCCTTATGTCACTCCAGAAGGCAACTGGATCACTGTCCTGTGGGGAAGCTCTGGGAAACAGTGCAAACCACATACCTCAGAATTATCCTCCCCAAGGAGCAAGGGAGCTGGAGATTTATACATCAATTCCAGATAGTCTTTGGTTGAGGACTATTTCTGGGGACTGAGAATTCCCCAGAGCTTCTGGCCTGCCACTCATGGACACAGAGCAGCTTTACGTGGTACTGGGAAATGAAGCCCTCAGGCACAGGGATGCAGATGCTGGCAGTTGGAAGGTGAAGGGTTTGAGAGATCCGGGTGGGCACTATGGTGTCTACCATAGGTTGCCACGTCTGGCTCCTTCCTCAGCTTTCCACACCTGACTCGAAACAGGCCAGTCACACGTCTTCCTTGATATTCTAGAACTTGGAAATGAAGAGGCAGAGTGAGTGTCCATTCTTCTCTGGTTATGAGGTGCACTGTCCCTCACTGTTTGAATAAATCCAGGCTGCTATGGGAGAAATTGAGGCCCACACACCAAGAGAAGTGAACATGAGTGGAGGAGAGCATTCTATTGGGTTCTAATCCACGATTCCAACAGCCTTGAGATCCAGCTAAACCCCCACTCTGAGCCTTTAAGGAATTCTCTCCCCTTCTGCTTAAGCTATTTGAGCTGGGTTTTATTCACCTGAACTCAAATGAGTTCTGACTAACGTACTCCTGTATGGTCTTGGGTTGCCTCTCCCCTGCCACTATCCATAAATAATAATAAAGATGGTGATAGTAATAAATATTGCACAGCTACAATGGGTCAGATATTTTCTAGACCCTTGGGGGTAAAGGGGAGAGTGATTATCTTATGAACAGAGTCTGCCTGCCCATGATCCTAGATATTCCTTCTTGGTTTTCTCTACCTTCTCTAACGGCCCTTATTTGAGCCCCAGTACTCCCCATTGGACAATGTGTTTCATATGCCCATTTCCTACTCAGCCCTTGGGTCTTGCTTAATGCTATTTCTTTAAGATAAATTTCTTCTCTCAGCCAGTGTGAAATACCTGGTGGCCTCCCAGTATATATCTCCATTTTAAAAATAACTTCTATAATCCCCCTAAAATTTAAATTTCTTTTGGTAAAGAGAATAGACCTCCATTAGAAAAAAGTTGAAAAAAATTTCATGTATGGTAGTCAGGAGGCTTTCAGTTGCAAAAGGAGGATTTATTGGCTCATACAGTGAAAATTTCAAGACTAATCAGCTTCAGGTACAGCTTGACCTAGGAGTTCAAGTAATGCCATTGTTACTTAGTGCTGGTATATCTCGATCAGTTTTCCTTGGTGCTGGCTTCATTCTTCAAGTTAACTGTAGCCACAGGGTAACCACTCTCTTCATGCCTAGCAGCTTTAGGATGACATCCTATAAGCAAAAGTCCTAATGCTAATGTTCATTAGCTCTCATTGGCCAGGTTGGGTCTTGTACCAGCCCCTTGACTTATCACCGTGGCCAAAGGCATGTGGTACTCTTATTGGTCGTGTCTGAGTAATGTGTCCACATTTGAATTCAGGGGGGTAAGTGAGGTTTCCCTGACCCATGTGGCCTGGGGTTGAGGAGAAGTGGGTCTCTAATGGAAAACAGGGAAATTCTTCCCAGAGAAGTCGAAATAGATGCAGGGCCCACAGAAACACTAAGCCCCTATACCATCCAAACACCCAGCTGAGAGAACACCTTCATGCGGGTGAGTTTCAGGCGCATTTCCTGCCAGTCAATAACATACTGTAACGTTTAATTGCAAATCCTTCTCTGTTCTTCTGGAGAAAGAGGATGCAGACAGCAAGAAGATAGAAGGACCTGAAGTGTGGTGAGGGTTTCCTTGTGTCATGGAGAAAGAAAGATTTTAAAAAAAGGGGGCAAAGGATACTCAGATGTACTTCAAAGACAGAAGGATTCTGTCTAAGCTGGTTGTATTTTCCTTCAACTAGGTGGGTGATATGAGTGGTACTCAAGATATGTGTGTGTGTGTGTGTGTGTGTGTGTGTGTGTGTGTGTGTGTGTGTGTGTCTGTGCGCACCCATGTCTCCTGACTTTGTATAAAGGAGCTTTTCCTTTGGGACCTTTTAACTGGAAGACTGCTCTACAAACACATTTGGCAAGATCCCATGGGATGAACAAGCTAAGTGACGGGGAGTGGGGGAGCTCAGACAGGTACTGCATTAACCCACGCTGACCATCAGGAGACTTGAGGGGCATTGGACAACCACTATCATCCTGCATTTTCCAGAGCTCAAAACTTTCAGTATAGATTCTGGTTACTTGCCCAGAAGCACTGATACTATTGTATTCACTTTCTCTCTAATAATTCAATTTAATCCAAGTATGGATTATTTGTGGGAGGGAGACTAGCTGAGACTTCAAGCAAGTCATGATCCATTGAATCCTGGAGCAGGTCACTATGCAGATGTCAGATGACACTGTCTGCCTGAGACCAGAAGAGTCACTGTCCACAAAATAATGACTAGTATTTACTGAGGACTTAGTAAGAGCTTACTAAATGAGTATTAACTCATTTAATCATTATGACAATTCTGCATGCTGGGTTCTATTACTATCACAAATAAGGAAACTAAGGCTCCACAAGTAAAAAATTTTCCTAGGATTACAGAGCTAGTAAAGTGACAGAGTTGGGATTAGACCCCAACCTGCCTGCCTCCAAAGCCCATGATCTGACTGTTACCCTGTCCTCCAAAATCAACCTTGGCAGACTTTACCTTTGGAAGGCATATGAATCATACCTAGTCCCACCTTTCATGAGTACAGAAATTTCTGATGGAGAAACTGCCATCCAACCTTACTAGTTGAATCCCTCCAGGGATGGGGGGCTCACTACCTACCAAGGGAATCACTTAGATAGTTGGTGAGCTATACTGATTATGTTTTTTTTTTTTTCCCTTTACTGGGCTCCAACTACCCTCCTTGTAGCTCCCTGATATGAGTGATGGTGGCCCTGTACTGAACAAGTATTATGTGCCTAACTCTGTGCTAAGCATTCTCTTCTTACCCTTGTTTCATCTTCAAACTCTTATCTAGAAGTTCAGGGGAAGAGACTCAGAGAGATTGGGTAATTTGCCCAGTATCACACAGAAGAGATCAGGATTAGAATTCTAGTCTGTCTGACTCCAAAATTATCCCAATAAGCAACAAATGTCTCCCAGAAGCAGAATCTTTGCTTTTGAAGTATTTCATTTCATTACTATTAGGCTTTGCTTACTAAGCCACTGCCATGGTTTTGGGGGTGGGGTGGGGGGAAGCTAGGCTTTGGGGACTCATGCAAAGATGTATATAAGACAGAGCAACGGTGCTTTGTGACTGACTGGAGGGGTGGGATAGGGAGGGTGGGAGGGAGGGAGACGAAAGAGGGAAGGGATATAGGAACAGATGTATATGTATAATTGATTCACTTTGTTATAAAGCAGAAACTAAAAAAAAAAAGATAGAGCGAGTACTTCCCAGGAGTTCCCTATCTAAAAAATACATAGAAGAATATGTCCATGGTCCAAGGCCCAGCCAGGATCTAACTTCACAGGGAGGAAGCCTTAGGCTGGGAGTCAGATGGAGCAGCTGGGGGAACACGGTCTACTGACCACCTCTTCTGTGGGTCTCATGGACTGATCATGGGTATCTTCAGCATCTTTCCTTCCACTTCCTCCAAAGTCTTTTTTTCAGAATGCTGGCACTTTGGGAAAAGGAGCTGTCCACTTAGACCTGCTCCTGGCCTCCATGCTGAACGGAAGAAAGAACTGAATGCACAAGCTGAAGCAAGCACTGGGTGGGGCAGCAACTAACGTTTGAAGATAGTTCTCGCTACTTTTCTAAAATACAATACTGTGCTCTCAAACAGAAAGCCAGTGAAATCTTCCCTAGTGCCCTTGAGCAGAGTTAGTCACTTAGCACCCTATATACACCCTTCTCTCTGACTCATTTAAGCACATTGTATTATAATTGTGTTTATATTCCGTTTTCCTTCACTAGAATGCCAGCTCCCAGGACTACTGCGTCCTACCTTACAAATCTCTCCACTCACCCCTTGGAACACCACCTAGAAAGTGCTTTGCCAGGCACTGATCACAAGCTACTATACTATACATTTCACTTATTTATTTTGTCCATTGTCTTTCTCCCCTCCGACTGAAATACGGACTCCTGAGTGCAGGTACTTTAACTGTTTTTTATAGAAATGTGTCCTCAGCACCTAGGACAGTGCCCAGCACGGTGTGGGCTCTTGGTAAGTATTTGTTAGTTGAATGACCGTCCCTGAGACTGAAGGTGGGTGGGGGGAGGACCAGAAAGGGGCTTGGTGCCAGATGCCGGATAGGAACTAGCAAGTGTCCTCTATCACAGTGGGTTAGAATGTGAGTCATCTTCATTCTTATTGTCATTTTTAAAGTATCTGTTTAACAGTGATCTCTCTTTGAAACAATAACTTACTATTTTGATGAAGCAATGAATTAGAAAAGAGACCATAAACGCAATGTTGAAAAAATTTAAATACCACTTATTAAAAAAAAAAAACCACTTCATTGTATATGTTAACAGGATGTTAAATGAGACTGCTCCTGCTTTCTTAGGAGTTAGAGAACCAAGAGGCCAAGAACACCCACACATCCTGAAGAAGTGTTAGAAAGCTGTGCCTGACTTGCTAAGAGGTTCTCCTAGCACTAGCTCATAACCGAGGTCATAGGAAGGACCATTTTGCAGAAAACTGTAGGTATACTAATTTTCTTCTTTCCCTTTACCTTGAACCATGTGAAGAGAGGGTTTTGAGAGAATCATTCAGAGAGACTGACACGTGTACCTGGAATTTTGAGGACCCAGCGACTCTCAAGGCAGAAATCTAAAGGCTGCTGCATGTGGCAGAGCAAACTGCAGAAAGCGCTGTCCCAACGGCTGTACCACCACCTACGGCAAGCCAAGTGGGGTGTTTCTTGTGGACTAGATAAAGGCCTCATGGAAGGGCCAGTCTGGGGTCATCTTAAAAGGGAGCCTTCCCAAGAAAACTACCTGAAGTGGTGCTGTGACTCGACAGAGGGATGGACCACCCTATAGCCAGCTGGAAGAGGTGATGCCTGTCCCAGGAGAACTTTAGAAAGGAGGTCTAGCAAGGAATCTCCAAGGGACCCGTTAACGTGCTCACAGGAGAAAGAGCCAGCAATCGTGCCTCTGCCGTATAAAGAAAGCCCAAAGCCAGAGCACAACAGTAGTAGTAAAGTAAGACTCCTCGTATCCCTAAATTCTTTCTTCCTTCTTTCTGAGCCTTCAGGGGCCCAAAGCAGCCACCAACTAGAGGGGAAAGAAGTAGAGTGAGGAGAGAGGGAAGCAGCAGCCATGCCCCTGTCTCCTGTACAGGCCTCCACGTCTAGGGCAGGGGAGAAGTTTACAGGGGATGCGTCCGGAGTTTTGATTATATCCTGGACTAGATTGGGCTGGACTTTGTGTCACCACAGAAAGAGCTGAAAAGCCATCAGATATGATGGTGGCTTCATCCATTCCCCTTGAATCACAGCCCCACTGGACTAGTTGTCTTTGCACATGCTGTTCCTGAAGCCTGGAGTACTCTGTACCCCATCTGAGTGACTGTGTCCCACTTATCCTTCAGGACACAGCTGGAGAGACACTTCTTCAGAGACTCCTTCCCTGGCACTCTCACACTGCGGAAGGCACGTTTCATCTGTGTTCCAGTGATATCCTCACGTATCTGGTGGAGACGGTTAGTTGCTCACAGCATCTCTTTTCTCCTTTGTCTCTGACAGTAGAGTGGTATCTGGACATGTGGTACCTGACACCAGGAACTGCATGGCCCAGCCTCGCAGCAGTTAGGTGTGTTTATATGACTAAGTATATGTTAAGGTCATGTCATTGATATGTGCATGTCATTCTTGGGCTTTAAAATGTGTCACTCATGCTCCTTCTTAATCTTTTCCTCCCTGCTAGTGGGAGTACAGACGTGCTGCCACCCAGCTTCAGCCATGCACATGAGGACAATACCACAGGGGGGGTGTAGAATGATAGAATGGAAGGAACCTAGATCCTGAATGACAGTGTGGGGCAGAAAATAGCTTCCTTCCTGGGACTATTACATAAGAGAGAAACACACTTCTTTCTTCCTTAAGCCACTGTTTTGTTGGCTCTTTGTTTGAGATATTTAGACTTTCGCCATAACTAATCCAATGTATGGTTCTAAACTATACTGTAACTTCCTGTTTACTTGTCCATCTTCCTCAGAAGACTCAGAGTTTCCTTGGGGAGTGGAACCAGGACCTACTGAATTTTGTTTCCCCAGAACCTAGGACAGGGTCTGTGCCTAGTAGATGTTCAATACATATCTACAAAATGAAAGAGAGCCAGTGAACTAAAAAAAAAAAAAAAAAAAAAAAAAAAAAAAAAAAAAAAAAAAAAAAACACACACACAGTGTCCTGTGAAATACCAAAAGCATGGAACAGCTCTCAAATGGGTTGCTTTTGACTACTGAAGCAAAATATTCTCCTACTGTCTCTGCTACCACTTCACCCTGATAGAGCCCTGATGGATGGGCATGTTTCAGTCACTGAGTGATTTTTAATGGACGTGTTTAAGTATGAAGACTGAGGCTTCCATTTCTCTATTGTTAATGGTAGAGACATAGAGTGTTGAGTGGTCTGTGAATGGGTGATAAATGGTTTTCACTTGCCAAAATTATTCCCAGTTCTTCTTCCCTAAAAGCAAGTGCTTTGGCTCTCTGGGTGGCAAGGGTGAGGAGGAGGGAGATCTTCCAACAATAAAGTTCACAGTTAATTCTGCCTGCCTAGTAGAAACTCCCCATTTAGGAATATAAAAATTCCCACTTCTTACTGGAATTAACCATTTCTTTTCACCCAGAGTTGAAAAGCATAAAGAGCACCCACTGGATGCTTGTACAACTCTAAACCGTTATAGTCAAATAACTAAGAACATGCAAGCATTCTGCACAGGCCAAAGTTCATTTGTAGATCATAGAAAGTTCTGGTAGAATACAATGTTTCTCTCTTCCATTCATTCATTCAGTTATTCATTGACAAGTATTTATTGAGCAGCTACTATATTTCTTGTGCTCTGTTGAGCATTAGGGATTCAGTAATGAGGAATGTTATTCACACATCCAAATTATCCCCTATTTTTCTCAGTTGCTTAGAGTCTAACAGGGAAGATCAGCAGACATCCAAAAGTAATTTGAATGTGAGGAGGGTGTTATGGACTAAATGTTTGTGTCCCCCCAAAATTCATACATTAAAACCCTAATCCTTAATAATAATACCAATGTGATGGTTTTGGAGGTGGGGCCTTCGGAAGGTGATTAGGTTGAGATGAGGTCATGAGAGTGGGGCCCCCATGATGGGATTAGGGTCCTCTAAGAATTAAAAGAGAGACTAGAGCTTGCTTGCTTTCTCCCTCTCTCTCTGTCTCCTTCTTCCTCTCTCCCTCTTCCTCTCCCTCTCTCTGTGTCTCGCCTCCTACTCCATGCCATGTGAGGATATAATAAGAAAGTGGCTGTCTGCAAGCCAGGAAGAGGACGTTCACCAGGAACTGGATGAGCCAGGACCTTGATCTTGCACTTCTCAGCCTCCAGAACTGTGAGAAATAATATTTGTTACTTAAGGCACCAGTGTACGGTATTTCTATTATGGTAGCCCAAGCAGACTAATACAGTCTGTTAAGAAAGGGATGTCAGGAGCTCTGGGGACATATAAAAGGGAGGCTGAATAGGGAGGCTGAATCTAGCCTCAGTCATGAACGCCCTCCCTGAGAAAATGACACTTCCGTTGACACAAGTGGCTCTGGTCCAGAAAAGAGTCCCTTTAAGCACTACAGGAATACGGGGTTTAATGTAGGAATTAGAGTTCTGTGAATGTGGAAGAAGCTGGGGGAGTGAAGGTCTGGAAGAGGACTCAGAGCACTGGAGGAGCAGGTACTAATCACTTTAGCCTGAAGCAATGGTGTGGGTGAAGAAGCTGCAGTTGGCAGGGAAATCTGAGTTGTGTCCATCTGGCTGCCAAAGTCAAACTGTGAGGCAGGAGATGTGACGAGGTCCGAGAAGCCTGTCCATCCACTGCCCCTGACCTAGCTCTCTGTCTGACCATCGTTAAACTGCCATCACTTTTGGCTGCCATGACTTGGGGCGAATAAAGGAATGCTTCATCTCCACTTTCCCAATCTCACGTGAATTCCCCTCATTGCCAGTGGGAAAGGGAACTCTACAAGTGTAGTTCCTAATCTTAGCCAGACACGGCTGTACCATGTTGACCACAGATAACCTCGCTCAACAGTTGCTGGGGGAGAAGGTTCTAGGCTGATGACACAGCATGCGCAGAGATGGGGAGGTTAGAGTGGGCATGGTGTAACTAAGGAAGTGAAAGGTAACTAAGAAACTCTCAGGGTGAGGTAGGAGTTCAGGTTGCAGAAAGCCCTGGGAGCTTTTTATGGATATTCAACATTTTTTTAAAAGCAATGGGAAGCCAGGAAAGGATTTCAAGCATGGAGGATTCAAACTTATTTCCATCTTGGAGAGGTCACTTCTCTCTTCTTGTGGAGAGTGGATTGGAGGGGACAGGAGTGGTGACAGGGGATGATTTAGGAGTTCATAGACACCATCCAGGTAGGAGATGGCATTGATATAGGCTAGGATGATGGTAATAAGGATGAAGAAAAGTGGAATGGTAGGAAACACATTTTGGAGGTAGAGCCAAGCTCCCTAGCTGTAGCTTTTAAAAAGCAGCTGCTTGTTGCTAATTGGTTGAGCCACATGAAATTGCCATTTCACAGGTCAAAAATGAGCAAATATTGGCAATTTCATATGATACAAGCTAATAATTTCTCTAACGTTCTATGCCAATTATGCTGCTGTGATTTTCCTTAATGGCCAGAATTGGGGGCCAGAATTGGGAGCCAGAAGGAACCTTCCACCTATATAAATGCTTACAAAGCAATATTCAACCTAGGAGGCCTTCAACTGCAAGCAAGAGGAAATCTAATTCAAACCAATTTAACATTAAATGGTACTTATAGGCACACATAATTGAAAGATGTGGTGTGGAAGACTTTAGGTATGGTTTGTTCAGGGATTTGGTTTCATTTCGCTGTATCATTTCTCAACTCTGGACTGCTCTTCATCTTCAAGCTTCCCTTAAGGTATGAAGATGGCTGACAGCATCTCCTGGAGCTGCATGTTTCCTTGTTCACAGTCAGGGGAGAGAAACACTCTTATAAATATTCAAAGAAAAACCCAAGCTTCTCTGGGCCAAGTTAGGTCACATGTCCACTCCTGAACCACAGTAGCAAGGGCCATGAGATGACTCTGGAGGCTTGGACCCCCAGAGCTGGATGGGGTTAAGTCCATCCAAATAGCATGGCTGCAACATCATGGGTGTGTGTTTGTGTATAATGGATACTGTGGAGGCAAATACCTGTTCAGTATAGTAGGGGATTGAATCTGATCCTTCCCAGAGACAGGTCCCTTCTGATCCAGTAATATCAAGGGAAACTCCCCAGGGTCAAGTTTTGTAATCCCTTGTCAAGCTGGAGGTACCTGTTGAGAAAGACCAAGTATACTTCCCGGTGGTGGGTCCCTAAGGACATACAACCTCACGGGTTCATAAGAAAGCCTATTTCCTCCCAGACTACACAAGGAGTCAGGCAGCTTTTCCCCTAAAGCTTGCAGGTTTAAAAAAGAAGAGCCTCACTGAGGTCTAAAGAATCTCATCTGGTCATCACATCATCTAAAGGATTTCTTATGGCGAAAGCGAGCCTGGTACTGCTGACCACAGGGCACGTGCTCTTGGGTCCTGGCACTCTGTCACCCCAATGCTGAGGTGGCAGCAGGGAAGATTCCAGCTTGAACTCATTTCCTGAAATTTCTTTTGGCACACAATAAAGAAAAAGAGAGTCATCTTTTCAACTTGGGGCAACAATCCATCTCATATTAATTACATTAAGATGGTTCCTCAAATGCTCTGTCTCCACCATCTCTTTGAAATGCATTACAGGTATGGGACTAGAAGAAAGCTGAGTGCTGTCTGCAAAGAGCTGCTAAAAAGTTTCCGTTGGGGCTTCCCTGGTGGTGCAGTGGTTAAGAATCTGCTTGCTGATACAGGGGACATGGGCTTGAGCCCTGGTCCAGGAAGATCCCACATGCTGAGGAGCAACGAAGCCCGTGCGCCACAACTACTGAGCCTGTGCTCTAGAGCCACGAGCCACAATTACTGAGCCCACGTGTCACAACTACTGAAGCCCGCACGCCTAGAGCCCATGCTCCCCAACAAGAGAAGCCACTGCAATGAGAAGCCCGTGCACCACAACGAAGAGAAAGTCCGCACAGAGCAACGAAAGCCCAACGCAGCCAAAAATAAATAAATTAAATAAATTAATTTTTTAAAAAAAGTTTCCGTTGTTATACATGCAGAAAGGGAATATGCTAGACATTAGCTTTATGTGGCAGTCCAGCTCTTCTAAGAATGGTCTCCTTGTAAAGAACTCTCATTCATCATGGACCATACTTTTAAACATTTTGATTCTCTTAGAAGTTGCTACTGAACTCAATAATCGTATCTTAGGGTGATGACTTTCACTGGAAAACATTGCTGTCCAAGATCCATTCTTGATATTCCTAAAGTGACCATGCATCCAGATTTCCCCAGGACAGGTCATCCCTGTTCTAGTTTAGCATTTATCTCAGACAAAACATCCTGATTTTGATGACAAATTATATGGTCATCCTAGTGGTTATCTACTTATTTTATGCTTCAAAGCATACTGGGAGATGGAGAAAAAGGTGGAAACAGATGGGGCCGACCTTAATATAGCACAGCAATTTCTAGTATTTACTGTATATCAGGCCCTGTACTAACTGCTTCATGTTCTGTATCTCCTTTAATCCTCATAACAATCCTTCAAGGGCAACAGTACTACTATGTTTACAGACAAGGAAACAGAAATAAAATTAAACAAATTGGGGCTTCCCTGGTGGTGCAGTGGTTGAGAGTCTGCCTGCCGATGCAGGGGACACGGGTTCGTGCCCCGGTCCAGGAAGATCCCACATGCCATGGAGCAGCTGGGCCCGTGAGCCATGGCCGTTGAGCCTGCATGTCTGGAGCCTGTGCTCCACAACGGGAGAGGCCACAACAGTGAGAGGCCAGCGTACCGCAAAAAAAAAAAAAAAAAAAAAAAAAAATTAAGCAAATTGCTCAAGCAACTTTGCCTAGCTATTAAATGGAAGAGATGGAATCCAAACTCAGACTCCAGAACTAGAGATTTTAATTACTATATTATATTGATGCTGAGGTTACCAACCAGAAAACATAGTGGCCCTTATGCTAGACACAGTCTAGAGGCCAAATGACAGTGCACAACAACACTGGTATTAGTATCTGTATCACTGAAGATGCTTTTATCCTTGGGCAGCAGAAAATCCAACTCAAAATGGCTTAAACAGTGTTAGCTGACAGAGGAGGAGCCCTGAGGCAGAGAGGCTTCGGGTAGGGTGAGCAAGAGGTTCAGTGGCCTTGGCGAGGACCCAGTGCATGCTCTTAGGTCCACAGTGTTGGCTTCATCCCAAGGATGGGGTCCCTCTTCCTTGTAGGGTTGCCGTCACTAGCAATCAAGGGTACATGCTTCCTTATTTTCACTCAGTATGAAAGAGAGAGGTTGGCTTCCTGTGATTTTCTCTTAAGACTGAAGACATGATTTTCCCAAAATCTCCCAGTGAACTTCTCCTCCTGTATCATTGGCTCAAAATGGCTTAGACCTGTTCCTCCCTGGACCAGTCAGTGGTAATGTGGTTACTCTTGCATGCTTGGAATGGAGCGGAATTGCCTCTGGGGCCTCAACTAGTGTCCACTCACACAACCAAGGCAGAACTTGCAATCTAGTGACAGGAGATTCTGGGCAGTATTAACATTTGGAGCCTTGGTTCTGGAGTTAGAGTCACATGGCCTTAACATTCTATTTTGTCACTTCCCAGCAAGGGACTTGGGTAAGTTTCTTAACCTGTCTAAACCTTTATTTTCTCCACTATAAAAAGAGGATTAATAATAGTATCTGCTACATGGGATTGCTCTGAGGATTACTTTAAACTATTTAAAATAGGTGAGAATAGGAAGCTCAATGCCTAATCCATAGTAGGCTCCTAAGAAACATAAATTCCTTCCCCCTTCATGTCAGACTAGTATAAAAGACCATCTCAACCCCTACCACAATGCAAACTCTATAGTGTATATGTGTAGTACAGCTTTTGTATAGCACTGATATTTCTGCATTTTATTTAGATGTGGTTTTTCTGTTTAGGGCCTAGGTAACACTATCCCCTGTGGGTGTATGAGGAGGCATATCTTATATAATTTTGGGGTAGAGACAGAGCATGGTGCAGGAAATCAGAACTGAGAAGGTAGGCCTGTAAGCTGTTAGGAAGATAAGAAATGAGAATGGTTGATTCTCTTTGGTTCTTACTCTCAAAGATCTGGATGTCAAAGAGCTTAGAAGTGGTGAGGGAGAGGGTTTCTGCTCCAAGGAGCATGCTGAGAGCCAGGCAGAGGTGTGCTGTAGGGGTTCTTAACTGTGAAGAATGGACCACGTGTTGTAAGTCAGGCTATAAAGCTATATGCCAGGCTCTGTTTTGATTTCTCTTTTGTTCTTACCAGTCATAAGGAAAAGTGTCCTTGAATGTGCCAGCCTTGGCTAGTGAGACTTATGGGACAACTCCTGCTGGGGCCCACATTGGAGTTGCAGTATCAAAGGGGCAGCAATACCCAGTGTGATCAATGTGGTTATGGCAGTGGTATTTAATAGAAAAAATCTCCAAAGGGAAGAAGATCAGCCAACAGTGATTAGCCTCCTTATTTGTGATTAACAGTCACTTGGTTGGAGCATGGCCCATGGCTGGAGAGTTCAGTATCCAACAGGAGATGGGCTAGAGAGCAGAGCTTGAGCAAATGGTCTAAAGGTCAGCATAGGACTCCAGTTCTAGGAAGCAGATGGCACACAAACCACAAATCAGAGGGGAGAGGCACAGATCGTTGGAAGTGGCAGAAAGGATGGGGGCAAGGTTTCAACTCAACAGCTTCAAGCAGAACATTCTAGAAAATCATTTGCCAATTCCAGACTCTACCTTCTAGTGGGAAGAAAGCTGACAGCTCCTCTTTACAGTCAGTGGAAGCTGCATAAGTTTCCTCCCTCCAACTCTTAGTGTTCTGAGAAGTTACATTCCAAAGGTGATGTGGGGCAGTAGTTTTCTGAGACATAGAGCCCCTGGGAATTATGAAGATATCTCAGGGATCAAGAACAGGTGGGGATGAAGATGAGAAGACAAATAAATAGGCAGGTTTCAGGGATTCATCACTTTGACTCCAAGAAGTTCCACTGTTATGATCAGTGCCTTGAAGAGAGTCTGGCAGAAATAGGCACTCAGTAAATAAATGAATTCATGTTTTAGATATTGCAGTTATCCATAAGTTTTAATTTGATTGAAGGATTCCACCAATAAAATTATAAGTATGAAAGTTACTGCTTTAGAATATTCTTAGAAGAAGACATCAATCCCATATAGATAGACGGGCTAGAACTAAGACTTGTTTTGGGGGGGAGTGGTTTCCTCCACTTAGGCTTGAAAGCCAACTTGGTTTCAAGGTTTAAAAAAGTCATCAGAGATACAGATGGCCAATAGGCACAGGAAAAGATGCTCAACATCACTAATTATTAGAGAAATGCAAATCAAAACTACAGTGAGGGGCTTCCCTGATGGCACAGTGGTTAAGAATCTGCCTGCCAATGCAGGGGACACGGGTTCAAGCCCTGGTCCGGGAAGATCCCACATGCCGCGGAGCAACTAAGCCCGTGTGCCACAACTACTGAGCCTGCACTCTAGTGCCCACGAGCCACATCTACTGAGCCTGCACCCCACAACTACTGAAGCCTGCTCACCTAGAGCCTGTGCTCCGCAACAAGAGAAGCCACCGCAATGAGAAGCCCACACAGCACAACGAAGAGTAGCCCCCCACTCGCTGCAACTAGAGAAAGCTCACATGCAACAACGAAGACCCGATGCAGCCAAAAAAAAAAAAAAAAAACTACAATGAGGTACCACCTCACACCAGTTAGAATGGCCATCATTAAAATGTCTACAGATAACAAATGCTGGAGAGGGTGTGGAGAGAAGGAAACCCTCCTATTCTGTTGGTAGGAATGTAAATTGGTGCAGTCACTATGGAAAACAGTATGGGGGTTCCTCAAAAAACTAAAAATAGAGTTGCCATATCATCCAGCAATCCCACTCCTGGGCATATATCCAGAGAAAACTCTAATTCAAAAGATACAGGCACCTCAATGTTCATAGCAGCACTATTTACAATAGCCAAGGCATGGAAGCAACCTAAATGTCCATCAACAGATGAATGGATAAAGAAGATATATATATATATATATATATATATATATATATATATATATATATATATATCAGTGGTATATATATACAATGGAATACTACCCAGTCATAAAAAAGAATAAAATAATGCCATGTGCAACAACGTGGATGGATTTAGAAATTATCATACTAAGTGAAGTAAGTCAGAAAGAGAAAGACAAATACTGTATGATATCACTTATATGCAGAATCTAAAATATGACACAAATGAACCTATCTACAAAACAGAAACAGACTCAAAGACATAGAGAACAGACTTGTGCTTGCCAAGGGGGAGAGGGGTGGGGGAGAGATGGATTGGGAGTTTGGGATTAGCAGATGCAAACTATTATATATAGAATGGGTAAGCAATAAGGGCCTGCTGTATAGCACAGGGAACTATATTCAATATCCTACAATAAACCATAATGGAAAAGAATATATCTATATATCTATATACCTATATATATAAAATAATTGGATCCGTTTGCTATACACCAGAAACTAACAAAAGATTGTAAATCAACCATATTTCCAAAAAAAAATTTTTTAAGTCGTCAGAGGTGACTACGTATTTTAACGCTCCCCTGTTGCCCTTTCCAGACTGTGATGACGGCCAGAGAATAGCATGTTATCAGAGAGACTGATTGGCATTCTTGGTGTATTTTTTTATTTTTTGGAGAAACAAAAGCTTCTGATTCCTCCATAGTAGTTCTATATTTCCACAAAGGACAAGAATAAGAATAACAACCTCCATGACTACACTTGAAGTGGCTGCTATGAGCCAGGTACTTTCACACATTATGCCATGCAATCATACTAGAACCTTCAGAGGTGGCTATTATTATTCTCTTTGTTTTTTAAGTGAGGCACAGAAAGATAAAGTACCTTACCAATGATCACACAAGGAGGTAAAACACAGGACTTGCACTTGCATCTGCTTGACCCTAGCAGGCATGATCTTTTATATTGGCTTTCATTGCAGCAAGAGTGATTTTGGATATATATAAGAGTAAAATCATTTTGTAGGACTGCAGAGAACTGAGATCTATTACTAAAGTAGGTTACATAATCCCCTCCCCTAATACTTTTTCATTAAATAAGTGGGGCACTTAACTGCTTATAGTGCTTAAAGGTGAAGCAGGCCTGGAGATACGAGTGGGGATTGCTCATCTCTTGCCCCACCTATTCATTAGTAATTTTGTGGCAGCACACCTGGGTCCACACCCATGAGAAAACATCAGGCAAGATTCCAATGACATTTTTTGCAGAAGTAGAAAAAACACTCCTAAAATTTATATGGAACCACAAAAGACCCTGAATAACAAAAGAAATCCTGAGAAAGGAGAACAAAGAAGGAGGTATCACACTTCCTAATTTCAAGCTATACTATAAAGCTGTATTCATCAACACAGTATGGTACTGGCATAAAAACAAACAAGTAGAACAATGGAACAGAATCAAGAGCCCAGAAATAAATTCAAGCACAGATGGTCAATTAATATTTGACAGGGGAGCCAAGAATACTCAGTGAAGAAATGACAATCTCTTCAATAAATAGTGCTGGGATAATTGGATATTCACATTTAAAAGAATGAAAACTGGGCCCCTATCTTACACCACTCACAAAAATTAAGTTGAAATTGACTAAAGACTTAAATGTAATATCTGAAGCCATAAAATTCCTAGAAGAAAATGTAGGAATAAATTTCTTTGACATGGGTCTTCATAACGAATTTTTTGAAAATCACACTTAAAGCTCAAGCAACAAAGCAAAAACTAAACAAGTGAAACAGCAAACTTAAAAGCTTTTGTACTGCAAAAGAAACCATTAACAAGGCTGGACACTGTAAAATTCTTAGAGGAAAACATAGGCAGAACACTTTGACATAAATCGCAGCAAGATTTTTCTTGACCCATTGCCTAGAGTAATGAAAACAAAACCAAAAATAAACAAATGGGACCTAATTAAACTTAAAGCATTTGCACAGCAAAGGAAACCATAAACAAAATGAAAAGACAACCCTCAGGGCTTCCCTGGTGGCACAGTGGTTGAGAGTCCGCCTGCCGATGCAGGGGACATGGGTTCGTGCCCCGGTCCGGGAGGATCCCACGTGCCACAGAGCAGTTGGGCCCGTGAGCCATGGCCGCTGAGCCTGCGCATCTGGAGCCTGTGCTCCGCAACGGAAGAGGCCACAACAGTGAGAGGCCTGTGTATTGCCAAAAAAAAAAAAAAAAATGGACAGAAGATCTAAATAGATATTTCTCCAAAGAAGACATACATATGGCCAAAAAAACACATGAAAAGATGCTCAACATCACTAATTATTAGAGAAATGCAAATCAAAACTACAATGAGGTATCACCTCATACCATTCAGAATGGCCATCATCAAAAAACTACAAAAAATAAATGCTGGAGAGGGTGCAGAGAAAAGGGAACCCTCCTACACTGTTGGTGGGAATGTAAATTGGTACAACCACTATGGAGAACACTATGGAGGTTCCTTAAAAAACTAAAAGTAGATCTACCATATGATCCAGCAACCCCACTACTGGGCATTATACAGAGAAAACCATAATTCAAAAGGGTGTATGCACCCCAATGTTCATTGCAACATTATTTACAATAGCCAGGACATGGAAGCAACTTAAATGTCCATCAGCAGAGGAATAGATAAGGAAGATGTGGTACCTATATACAATGGAATATTACTCAGCCATAAAAAGGAATGAAATAATGCCATTTGCAGTGACATGGATGGACCTAGGGATTGTCATACAGAGTGAAGTCTGAAAGAGAAAGACAAATATCGTATAATATGGCTTATATGTGGAACTAGAAAAATGGTACAGATGAACTTATTTGCAAAGCAGAAATAGAGTTACAGATAGAAAAGAAACTTATGGTTACCAAGCAGGGATGGGGGGAGGGATGAACTGAGAGACTGGGATTGACATATATACACTACTTTATATAAAATGGATAATGAGAACCTACTGTATAGCACAGCAAACTCTACTCACTGTTCTGTGGTGACATAAATGGGAAGGGAATCTAAAGAAAGAGTGGATATATGTATATGTATAACTGATCACTTTGCTATACAGCAGAAACTAACACAACATTGTAAAGCAACTATACTCCAATAAAAATTAATAATAAAAAAAGAAACCATTAATAAAGTGAAGATATATGCAAGCCATACATCTGATAAGGGGTTAATATCCAAATATATAAAGAACTCATATAACTCAATAGCAAAGAGCCAAATAACCCAATTTAAAAATGGCAAGGAGGGCTTCCCTGGTGGCGCAGTGGTTGAGAGTGTGCCTGCTGATGCAGGGGACACGGGTTCGTGCCCCGGTCCAGGAAGATCCCACATGCCACGGAGCGGCTGGGCCCGTGAGCCGTGGCCGCTGAGCCTGCGCGTCCGGAGCCTGTGCTCCACAACGGGAGAGGCCACAGCAGTGAGAGGCCTGCGTACCGGAAAAAAAAAAATGGCAAGGAACAGAATAGATATTTTTCCAGAGAAGATATACAAAAGGCTAACAGGTACACGAAAAGATGCTCAACATCACTAGTCATTAGGAAAATGCAAATTAAAACCACAATAAGATATCACCTCAGCCTGTTAGAATGGCCACCAACAAAAAGACAAGAGACAACAAATGCTGGAGTAGATGTAGAGAAAAGGGAACACTTGTGCACTGTTGGTGAAATTGTAAATTGGTGCAGCCACTATGGAAAACAATACAGAGGTTTCTCAAAAAGTTGAAAATAGAACTAGCATATGATCCAGCAATTTCCCTTCTGGGAATATATCTGAAGGAAATGAAAACACTATGTTGAAGAGATACCGAACCCCCATGTACATAGCAGCATTATTTATAATAGCCAAGACATGGAAACAACCTAAGTGTCCATCAATGGATGAATGGATAAAGAATTTATATTATATATACAATGGAATATTATTCAGCCATAAAAAGGTGAGGAAATCCTACCATTTGCACCAACATGGATAGACCTTGAAGGCATTATGCTAAGTGTAGTAAGTCAGACAGAGAAAGACAAATACTGTATGAGCTCACTTATATATGGAAACAGGAAAAAAGTAAACTCATAAAAAAAGAGATCAGACATGTGGTTACCAGAGGTAGAGAGTGGGGGAAGAAGGAATTGAAAGAAGGCAGTCAAAAGGTACAAACTTCCAGCTATAAGACAAATAAGTCCTAGGGGTGTCATGTACAACATGATAAAGATAATGAACATGGCTGTACATTATACATGAAAGTTGTTAAGAGGGGAAATCCTAAGAGTCCTCATCACAAGGAGAACATTTTTTTTCCTTTCTTTTTATGGTATCTACGTTAAGATGATGGATGTTAGCTGAACCTATTGTGATAATCATTTCACAGCATATGTAAATCAAACCACTATGCTGTACACCTTAATCTTATACAGTGATGTATGTCAACTATTTCTCAATAAAACTGGAATAAAAAATTACCTAGTTAGAGGAAACAGGATGTTCTTGGATACTCTGTTAAAAAAGTTTTCAACGAGAATTCCAGAGCAGACATGATGTTAAACAGATGTATTATTTTCCAGACTTAACATAAGAAGGAAAAGTCAGTGTACATATATACAATATACTTTATCTTAATATTGCCTTCCCCAGCAACATGGATGGACCTAAAGATTGTCATACTGAGTGAAGTAAGTCAGACAAAGACAAATATCATATGATATCACTTATATGTGGAATCTAAAACATGGTACAAATGAACTTACATACAAGACAAACTTATGGTTACCAGGGAGGAAAGAGGGGGAGGGATAAATTGGGAGATTGGGATTGACACACTACCATATATAAAAGAGATAACTAATAAGGACCTACCGTATAGCACAGGGAATTCTGCTCAAAACTCTGTAATGACCTATATGGGAAAAGAATCTAAAAAAGAGTTGATATATGTGTATGTATAACTGATTCACTTTGCTGTACACCTGAAACTGACACAACATTGTAAATCAACTATAATACAAATTAAAAAAAAAGAATATATCACAAAATATTTATCCATTCTCTTAATAATTGACATTTGGGTTAGCTCAGGTGTGGGGTATTATGAATAAATATTTTTGAATATTTTTAAAAATATTGTTTTCCCAATAAAAATATAAATTTTTTAAAGAGAGTAGGGAGATAGGGAAACCCATGGAACAGAAGGGTGAGAGCAAAGAGAATGGGGCACTGACTCTCTTCCTTTGTCAGGCAGGACCAGCCAGCAGGGAAAACGCTGGCTTTGAGGGGCAGGGAGAGAATCTTCTGCCTTCAGAGACTCTTGGTTTCCCATTGTTGAGTCAACTCCAGGGAGAGTAGAGTGGAGAAGACTGAGTTAAAATCCTAGCTCCCTTCAACCACGGATGTCCTTAGGCAAATTAGTTAATCTGTCCAAGCGTCAGTTTTATCTTCTATAAAATGGGAACAACTTCTATTACAGTTATTGTGATTATTGTGAGGTTTACATAACATAATAAATTAACATATATGGCATAAAATAGGTATTCTCTGAGTAGTTTTCTTTCTCTTTCCTTCCTTCCTTTGTCCCCCTAAGTACCCCTCTCCACCACAATCCCCCACCTCAAATACTGGCTATAAGGCTGCTTCTAGCTCTATAATTTCAGGGTTTTAATTTCTAGAAAGCTATCTGCGAGGGACCTTTCTGCTTGCCCTCAGTAGTGTTCAACTATATACATAGGAAGTGGTGATGGAAATTTGAGTCAGCACAAACCCAGCAAACGTGGCAGAGAATCAAACTTAGAACTCCTTTATATCAAAAAAGGAATTGTGATAGGGATGGGGCTGGGGAAGGTCTATCATAAATGACTGGTGGAAGAACTGAAAACATGACAGTAAGAATAGAGATTCATCTGGATCTCAATCAAATGCTGTCAGGACTCTTGTCCTCCATATTTTATTTCCATTTTTCTGCATATGGAGTCGTTACCTTTCACCACAGATGGGTTTTCTTTGCTTGGTGGAGATCCTGGCTATAGTTTCCAAGTTTCATAGCTTGTGGCTTCTTTTCACCACCTGAGAAAGACTGATCCACCCTCTCTCACTGGTGTCAAGAATAAAACCAGGGGACTCAGCTTGAGCGATTTGCTTGCCCTTGGTCTATTCAATTGTGACTTGAAATGGGGTTTGCAAGAACATGGTGATGTCCACTCAGAATAAGTGGATGGAGCTGGGATAAGAGGATTTCCCAGAAAAAAGGGAATTCTGTTTCTAGACTAAAACAGAAGGGTGCCAGACAGGTAAAGCAATAGATGTCTTCTATAGGAAGTATAAATTCCACCAACAGTATGCTAGACTGATCACACTCAAGCTAGGATTTCTCAAACCAGTCTACACTCTGCAGGTAAGATGTCCTATCTGAATATTCGTGGACTATCCTATAGGTAAATCTAAATTCCTGTGGTGGAATGTTCTAGGGATGTGTGTTATTTCCCTGGAGAGTGCTAGTCTAATCTAAGTGATGACTGAAGTAGATATATGTGAGACAGCCTGCCCTTGTGAGCCACATGGTTTTTTCTCACCAAAGCTGAATGGACCAGGGGCGGTGAGCTGACCTGAGACTGGGCAACCTGTTATCTCATCAGTGGTCTGTGAATTCATTCATTCATCGATCCATCAATTCAAGTGACAGGCACTGTTCTAGGCACCAGGTATATAGTATCCCTGCCGTCATGGACCTGACATTCAAATGGGAAGAGAGATAATAAATAAATAGATGTTATGTCATAAGGAATGTAAAGCAAGGTAAGAGACGAAAGAGTGATTTGTATAACCAGACTCTGGAAGAAAAGATGAGTGATCAGATTTTTGGAATTGTGCACTGGGATGCTGAGTAAGTAAGCTGTGAAAGCTTTGGTGGCCTTAAGATCTGAAGCCTCCAGCCTGGGCCACGTGTGTCAGAAGTAAACAGAAAAAACTCTTTAGGGAAAGGATGTGGAGAAAAGCAGAAGTGAGAGAGACAGGCAGCTCCCCAGACATGGAGAGCTTCAGTTCCTGATTTCTCTGCCTCCAGCTCAGTTCCCAGGAAGCTGGCCGGATGTCCACCAGAAGTGGCTCTGTGCTGGCACTGGTTTGTGAGAGCTCTTGTGTGTATCTCTTCCCAACTCTGCATTCAGGGACATGACAATGTAGCTTGGAATTTACCACAGTGGGAATATTTACACCATGGAAATTGGCAAATGCTACAGAAGTGACCTTCGTAGCTGCACTCCCATCACCCAGCACAGAGCCTGGCGCACAATAGCCTTGGCAAGTATTCATATTTAGAATGTGTATATTTAATTACTGAATGATTCAATTGTTATCTGTAGATTACTCATAGCTAACACCACAAGCTGTATGCTTATGTGCCAGGCATTGTGCTAAGCACAATGAAAATACATCTTCTCATTTAATCATATAACAACCCTGTGAGGTACAACTACTATGCTTGCTGTATAGATAAGGAAGCAGAGGCACAGAGAGGTCAAATAAGTTGCTGAAGCCCATGAGCTAGTAAGTGGCAGGACAGGGATGAATGAGTACTGTGAACAGTACCTTGTAGGCAGTCAACAACCTGTCCCAGCAGTGAACGGTAAAGAAGGGGGTCACAGGGCATTGTGTGGCTCCGGTTCTCTGTGTGTGTATGATTCTAGCTGGGTCTGAGTGTTCCTAAATTGGCAGCCCCAGGGGAGCCTGGTTACCGGCACCTCAGGCCTAACCTTGGGCTACCGGGTTTCTGAGGGTTCTGGGTCTCCTCCCACCCCTGAGCCCCATGATGTGGATGCTGCTCATCAAAGAGTTGTTCTTATTTGGATGCAGCTACAACTTCCAGAGGCATTTGCCGGGGCTGGTCTGAGGTCTGGCAAGGGATTGTATGTGGCTAGACTTGAAAGCTGAGCAAACCTCAAAAACCCAGTAGTTGGTAACCCCCTGGAACTGGCAGCAGGAAACCATCAGGCTTGGTCTGGCGTGGGGCTCTAGCCCAGCAGAAATCAGGAATGGAAGCTTTCACTTCCTTAATGTAGTGAGTTCTCTCTCAGCAACCTGAGGCGCCCACAGTCCTGACAAACACCCGCACACCTGTCTTGTTTTCCTAGCTCAGCAAGAAGGCAGGCTGAGCCTGACAAGACTGGCAATGCCCCCAGAGACCCAGACTGCTATGTGTGGACCCAGCCCATGCAGGGCCATATGGGAGGTGGTGGTGGGCAGGATGGAATTGTTCTGAGCCAGGGCAAGGGCTATGGCGTCAGTCAGGCCTGAGTACAAATCTTGCTAGCTGTGGGGTTACAGCGCCGAACGTCAGGTCTCCACGTCTCAGTCCTACTTCCCCCCAGCCCTCGCAAAATGAGGAGAAGCCTACTTATCTCCTAGAGTGACTCTGAGACTATGTGAGATAATACTCATATCAGAACCACACAAGTGTTATTATCATAACAGATCAGCTTCCATCACAGATTAAGGCGTGGACTCGAGGAAATCACAGACTCCTAGAGAGTTAGTATATGGTGGCATCTTAGAAATGGCTCAGCCCAGCTTTCACATTTTATGGAGAAGGAAATTGAGGCCCAGAAAGGTTACACAGCTTATTAGACCAGTGCTGCAGCTGAAATCTAGCATCCCTGGGCTTTCTCACTCATCCAGGCATCATTCTCAGTTGGTGATAAGGCCTTAGCCAGGACTGAGCATTTGCACACTTTGGAGAGGGTGCTGGTTCTGTGTTGGGGCAGGGGGTGGGTGTGGGTCTAGTGACCAGAACATCACCAGAGATGGAGCTCTCCATCCCTCCACATTCCTGGTGACAGCAGGGGCTCAATTATATGTTGGTTTAATTGAATCAATAACTTTGTATGCCCCTAAGAAAAAGCACGGGTTTCAGCACTAAACACAGCAATGCTTCAAACTCAGCCTTCCCTCTTTCTTTTTCTTGGGCATGCTGCATGACTGAAGAATATATGCTCAGGCAGGCACTTAGGGTACAAAAGCACTTCTGCTGAAGGCAGAATGGAAGATTAGAAATGGCACTGGACTAGGCCCAGATGATCCAGGTTCAAACAGTGGCTTTGCTACTGTCTAGCTGGTTGAAATCAACCAAGTCACTGACTTTCTCTGAGCACCAGTTTTCTAATCTGCAAAGTGAACAATAATCCCTGCCTTGCCTACTTTACAGGGAAGGTCTCAAGATTCCATGAGATTCCTTCCTTCCCTCCAACATAACCAGCACGATTGGCAACCAGTGTGTAGTGGAGACAAGCCTGGACTAGAGCGAGACCCCCTGGGTTCAAATCTAGTTCAAATGCTTACCTACTACCCGCATGACCTTGGGCATTACTTAGACTCTCTTGCCTCACTTTCTTCATCTGTAAAATGGGGATGATATTATTACCCCATAAGATGATGATTTAAGACTACAAGAATTCATGTGATATGTTTAGAACAGTGCCCAAGAGTAAGTGCTCAATCCAATGTCAGCCAGTTAGCTTAAAGAGTAAGTTTTTCCCAACTTAAATTCTCACATACACTTATTTGTTGTTTCCCTCATGGGTCCTCCTAACCTGTGCTCTCCCACCTGACTCTCAGTCCATTGCCCAGTGAGCTCAGAATGTCCCCAGACCAGCTGCTTCCAAATGCCCAGCAGAGACAGTAAGCAAGAGAATCCGATCAGGCCTTAGTTGCTCATACTTCTCACCCTCACCTTGCTGCCTGGTCTTGCACTGTCACTCAGATGCTCATCCGCCCCAGGGATACCTTTGCCACTGGGACCCTTGCCAACACACCAGTAGTGCCCCTTATTTTGGCTCCAAAATTTTACTCTCTTAGTTCACACTCGTAACTTCTCAAATCAGAACCCCCTGTTGGGAGGCTGGGTCTAAAGTCCTCCAGCCTCAGGTCCAGGGGATGCAAGGTTGAGCCCTCCTGGTGAGAACCCTCGCTGTGCCCTTCTGCTGTGGTAACCTTGATCAGGCTCTAACTTCCATCCTTCACACCCTGGGACTCTCAGGGATACAGGTTTGGGTTCATAGCAGCTTCCTTCCCCTCAACCCAGCAGCCAAAGTCTGGCAGGGAGGGGTGGCCTTGCTGTGCATTTCCCCAAGGCAAGCAGTGCCGGCTCCCCTTACTTCTGCAAGTCCAAGAGGACCCAGTGGTTCCTGCCAGAGCAGAGGTAGCCTCCTCTGAGGCCATGCTTGGCATGGTGGGTGGAATGGTGACCCACCCAACAAATATGCCCACCCAACATATATGTCTACCTGGGACCTGTGAAAGTGTCCTTATTTGGAAAAAGGGTCTTTGTAGCTGTAATTAATTTAAGAATCTTGCAACAACATCGCCCTGGATTACCCAAGTAGACTCTAAATCCAATGACAAGTGTTTTATAGGAGACAGACAGGAAGAAGATGCAGACACACAGAGGCAGTGGTCATGTGAAGATGGACGCAGAGACTGAAGTGGTGCCGCCACAGCCAAGAAACACCTGGACCCCCAGAAGGTGGAAGAGGTGCGGAGGAGTCTCCTTTAGAGCCTCCGGAGAAATGGCGGCTGTGTGGACACCTTGATTTCAGACTTCTAGCCTCCAGACTCTGAGAGAATAATTTTTGTTGTTTTAAGCTACCCAGTTGGCAGTAATATTACAGCCAGCCTAGGACACTAATACCTGGTATCCACCCATACTAAGAAAAGGCCAGCAGGTTCCTGCATCCTGCTGTGGGGACATTTATTAAAAGTCTGTTCCCCAGTTCTGGACTAGGGATGCTGGAAAAGGACAAAGCATGCCTTGTGAAACACAGGGTGCTCCACGTACAAATGTACAGCATTCGCTGTTCTGATGATTGATTTTACAGAATCTGACTCTTAAAGTTGGGCTGGGATTTTAGAAGTTGTTGGAGCTTAACCCTGAATTTCCCAAGTTCAGGCAGTGATAATACTTAGCTTTAAATTGAGCCTTTTGTGCCAGGCCCTGGTGTCTCTATTTTACAATCGTTATTTCATGTAACCCTCATACCAGCCAGAGGTACCTACCACTAAGATCCTTATGTAGGTGATGAGGAATTCAAGTGCAGAGAAATCAGATAACTTGCCCCAAATTCCACAGTGAGTAAGTGCAGGAACCAGGCATCAAATCTGGACCCCCTTGCCTAACCATTTGGCCATCTGAACACAATACCTCACCAGTCATTTAGCAAGAGCTTAGATACTAATAGTGGAGCTAGGTGCTGGGGCCACAGGGATGAATACAATATAGTCCCTGTCCAGAAAACAGTGGGAGAGATTAAAATGTATACAAAGTTTAATAATAGGATTGTCCAAGTTCTACATGGATTAAAGGTAAGAAATGAATCTAGAAACTGGGAGAAACTGATGTGGGCAAGCATTAAAGAGTTTAAAAGTTTATTCTGTAGGCAAGCAGGGCCAGAGAAGTCTTTAGGTAGGGCTATAAGGTACCAGGGGGAGGTGCCTTCAAGGAGAGCTGGGAGGAAGGAGTCCAGAGAGAATCTTCTTTGACTCCGCCTGACTTGGTTCATCAGGATGGTCAGGGGTTAATAGTTCTTGGCTCAGGACATGGAAGCAACCTAAATGTCCATCAGCAGAGGAATAAAGAAGATGTGGTACATATATACAATGGAATATTAGCCATAAAAAAGAATGAAATAACGCTATTTGCAGCAACATGGATGGACCTAGAGACTGTCATACTGAATGAAGTAAGTCAGAGAGAGAAAGACAAATATCATATGATATCGCTTATATGTGGAATCTAAATAAAAGCTACAAATGAACTTACCTACAAAACAGAAATAGAATTACAGATGTAGAAAATAAACTTATGGTCACAGGGGTGGGATAAGGGGGAGAAGGGATAAATTGGGAGATTGATACATATATACACACTACTGTATATAAAAGAGATAACTAATAAGGACCTACTGTATAGCACAGGGAACTCTACTCAATACTCTGTAGTGGCCTATATGGGAAAATAATCTAAAATAGAGTGGATATAGGTATATGTATAACTGATTCACTTTGCTCTACACCTGAAACTAACACAACATTGTAAATCAACTATACAGCAATAAAAATTAAAAAAAAAAAAAAAGAGTTCTTGGCTCTTCCTTCATGACCTGGTCGCTCACACTTCCTTCACTCTGGGCCTAGGGAACCCACTGGGCTTTCTCTCTAGGCTCCTCCCAGTGTCCCAGTAAGTCCATAACTCATCAGTTTTTCTTTTGGCCAGCCCCTTAATTCAACTCTTTTCTAATTGACCTGGTCTCTCAAATGGCATTCTCTTTGATGACTCGCTTTACAGTTCCTTCAACCTGGACCAAATGAGCATTCTTTCCAGTCTCCCATTTCCTATTCTCTTCTTTTTCTTGGTAACCAACTCTCAGCTGCTGTGCAGCTGCACTTAAGAAGTCATGAAATAGTTCACCGATTTTTATTGCCCACTCTTGATATGCAGGGCTCTGAGCTAGATACCATAGAGGAAGAGCAGATGTGGCTGTCTCCTCCATCTGACAAGGACCTTATCTTCTTCTTGTGTTAGCGCAGCACCTGACTTTTGGAAGCTGCTCAGTATTTGTCAAATGAATGAGTAAATAGTTTCTACCTTTAACGAGCTTGTCATCTAGTCAGGCAGAGAGGTACAGCAATGTCTTTCTCATCTGACATCACTGGGGAATAAAAAATCCTAGATAAATAAATTTCCAGATAAATGAAGCACATGCCTTTGAATACAAAATTATACTTACCTTAAACATTTTAGATGAGAATATTTAACTTCTTCTGTTCTTCTTCTTTTTTAAAATTAATTATATTAATTAATTAATTTGTGGCTGCATTGGCTCTTCGTTGCTGCACGTGGGCTTTCTCTAGTTGCGGTGAACTGGGGCTACTCTTCTTTGTGGTGTGCAGGCTTCTCATTGTGGTAGCTTCTCTTGCTGTGGAGCACGGGCTCTAGACGTGCGGGTTTCAGTAGTGCGGCATGTGGTCTCAGTAGTTGTAGCTTGTGGGCTCTAGAGCCCATGCTCAGTAGTTGTGGCACACTGGCTTAGTTGCTCTGCAGCATGTGGGATCTTCCCGGACTAGGGCTTGAACCCGTGTCCCCTGCATTGGCAAGTGGATTCTTAACCACTGTGCCACCCTGGAAGTCCCTGTTCTTTTCTTCTTGTAGCAGGTAGGACTCTTTATGTTGCCAGTATTATAACTTAACTTGGCTTTAATAATAAAAAGTATTTTCCTATCTGAATACCAGGGGCTACACTTTTAGGTGTGGCTTGATCCAGGGTGCAGACAATGTGATCAAGACATTGGTTTTTTTCTTTTTTTTTGCTCTCTCCATTTCTGGTCTCTGTCTCCTAAACATTTGTTTCATTCTCAGACAGATTTTCCCTTTGAAGTAAAAGAGGGTGCCAGCAGCCCCCAGGGGTACACTCTTCCTTATTCATTCATTCCTTATTCCTTATTCATATCAATCAGGAAGAGAGAAGTGTCTCTGGTACCTCTTACAGAAGGAGGCTTGTCTTTCCCTGAAGACTCAGAAAATGTCTCTGACTGGGTTATATACCCATATCTGAACCCATCTGTAGCCAGAGACTTGGAATACTGTGATTTCTTTGGGTCATTCAGGCCCTCTCTTCAGGGTGGGGTCAATCACACCTTGACACCAGGACTGAGAACAGGGGAAGGTTATTCCCTCACAGGAAGTCAGAGAAGTGGGAAATGGATGCTGAGGACTGACCAATCAACATCTACTGCCTCTTTCCCTTCTTTCCCTTCTCTTTCTTTCTCATCTTCTTTCCTTCTCTCTTCTATGGCTGCAAACATGAGAACACATTCCCTGCCCTTGAGGCCCTTCAGGGTGGGCAGGGAGTGACATGAGAGCAATAATTATAGCAATGGATGGATGCCAAAAAGAGGTTGAAGGGCACAGAGAAGAAGAAAGTAGTTGCCCCGGGGAGGACACAGAAGGCTTTCCAGAACAGTTACAACTTGAGCTGATTTCATAGATTGAGTAAGAGGTCACCAAATATTTCAGAAGAGATATGGCATTCCTATCAGAGGGAACATAAAATGCTAATGCAAATAGAAGTGAAGGATTGAGGTGACCCCCAAGAGGATCTGTGTGGCTAGAAGAGAGGTGAAGTGGGGCATGAAGAGAAAGGAGGGAACTAAGATAGACTGGATGGTCATTTGTCATCCACTGAACTGGGCATTGTCATGTATCACCTTATTTAATTCATAACCCAATGCATTATGTGATGGGATAAACTTATTTATGGCCATCCCTTCTCTTGTGCTCACTTAGCATCTTTCTCCATTCCTCCTTCTCCTCATCTCTGAGAATAGAAAAGATAAACATGACAGAGACAGGTTTTTTAGGAGAAAAGGCAATGAGAACAGGAGAAAGATGACTCCTGAGACGCTGTTTTCTGTGGCTGTCGTGAGGAGAAAGGGGGGTAGGTATAACTTGATGGAATAGGGAATGCTGGTGAGAAGTTTCTGTTAAAGTAGAGGGTAAGAGACTTCCAGGAGTCTGGAGTGCTAGAGGAGAGGAGAGGAGAGGGCAAGGGATTGATGCACTTCTGTGAGTGAATTTTTGAGCCCTGTATCGGTTATTGACTGCTGTGTAACTTAACAAACTTCCTCAAAACTTAGTGGCCTAAAACAACAATAAACATTTATCTCACAGAATTTCAGTAGGTCAGGAATTTGGGAGTGGTTTAGCAGGGTGGCTCTGGCTCCAGGTCCATCATGAGGTGGCAGTCAAGGTGTTGGCTGGGCTGCATCCTCTGAAAGCATGAAGCCCAGAAGAGTCACTTTCATGATGACCCATTCACATGGCTATGGGCAGGAGCCCTCCGTTCCTCACCACATGGACCTTTCCACTGAGTCTGACATGGTAACTGGCTTCCCCGAGTGAGTGACCCCACAGAGAGAAGATGGACACTGCAGTGTCAGAAGTCACAGTCCTTTCAGCAGTATCCAATCAGTTACACAGGTCAGCCCTATTTGGTGTGGGGAGAACATATGCAAGGACATGAACACCAGGAAATGAGAATCACTGGGTCCATCTTGGGGGCCAGCTACCAAGAGACACTCTTAAATGTTGGAGGAAGACAGGAAGAAAGATTTTTTAAAAAGCCCACTCTGGGCTACATTCACTAAATGTTTTGCTTCTCAGGAAGAGAGAATTTTGAGTCCTGGTTTATGTGCCCGTTTTGGTACTTTAAAAACTCATTTTATGGATGGAAAATATTACCCTACGTCAACAGCCATCAAGGATGGGCTACTCTTGGGAACCCTCCTATACTGTTTGTGGAAATGTAAATTAGTGCAACCACTAAGGAGAACAGTATGGACGTTCCTTGAAAAACTAAAAACAGAACTACCATATGATCCTGCAATCTCACTCCTGGGCATATATCTGGAAAAAAACATGGTTTTAAAGGATACATGTGCCCCAATGTTTATAGCAGCACTATTTACAATAGCCAAGACCTGGAAGCAACCTAAATGTCCACTGACAGATGAATGGATAAAGAAGATGTGGTACAAATATACAATGGAATATTACTCAGCCAAAAAGATATGAAATAATGACATTTTGGGCAACATGGATGGACCTGGAGATTATCATACTAAGTGAAGTAAGTCAGACAGAGAAAGACAAATATCATATGATATCACTTATATGATACAAATGAACTTATTTATAAGACAGAAATAGACTCACAGACTTAGAGAAGGAACTTATGGTTACCGGGGGAAGAGTCGGGGGGAGGGATAGATTTGGAGTTTGGGATTGACATGTATACACTGCCACATTTAAAATAGATAACCAATAAGGACCTACTGTATAGCACAGGGAACACTGCTCAATACTCTGTAATAACCTAAATGGGAAAATAATTTGAAAAAGAATAGATACATGTACATGTATAACTGAAACACTTTGCTGTACACCTGAAACTAACATAACATTGTTAATCAACTATACTCCAGTATAAAATAAAAATAAAAAAAAAGGATTGGCTGCTCTTGGTCTACTCAAATCCCAAACCTATGTGGCTTCCACAGGGTGAAACTAAAATTAGGAAAATGTATTAAGAGGCTCTGCAATGATGGTTAACAATTAAACAGTAAGTGGATTGCAGAACCCAAGTATATCTTGCCCTCAAGTCCAAACTCATTCTATTGTTCTGTCTATACTATTGTTTCTGAATTTCTATTTTTCTTGTTGTTTGTATTCATTCATTCAATGAATATTTACAAAATATAATAGCATAAATTTTTCAAGGGAAAGAATTATTTCTTATTTATGCTGTCCCAACATAAAAAAACAATGTCTTGAACATAGTAGGTAATCAATATGTATTTGTTTATTAATTGCTTTAATTTTATTAGTAACAGTTCATTACCTATTAAGGGTTACAAACAGATAATGGTTAGTGGGAGGTATATCCTCAGTGTTCTGTCAGGAAAACAGAAGCTACTCTAGGTATTTCAGGGTGGAAAAGAATTTAATCTAGGGAGATAGAGGCTACAAAGCCATTGGAAGGGCTGGGGGCAAGGATAGGGGAGGCTGGTGATCACTGTCAAGGAATCTGTAAGTAAGTGTAGGAATCCCAGTCAGTCAACACTTTCATGATCATGGCTGATCTTCAGGGAACTTGCATTTGCTTATTATCATGCAATATTCTTTGGAGGGCTAACAACTCAAGTGATAGATAGCTAAAGTCTGAAAAAGAATTATTAGTCTTATCTTCAAAAATATTAACTATTTTTAGCAGTCATTGTTATTCATAATGATAGTAATAGCAGAGTCATTCTGATTATGGGTTTCAGAATTCTAAAAACCTAGGTGTGAATACCTGGTCTGTGACCTCAAGGAAGCTATTTAATTTCTCTACTTCTCAATTTCTCATCTGTAGGATGGGGATCATAGACTGGCCCTCATAGGCTTCTTGTGAAGATTAAATGAAGTCAAACATGTAAACTACTCAGCACAAGGCTGGGAACTCAATAAATACTTAAGAAGTGGAAACTACTGGTATCCAATATTGTGTTTGTGTGTGTGTGAAGTTGTGTATTTTATTCATCACCTGGGCAATTTGAAATTGCCATTTCCCTCACTACCCCCACCATTCATTTCAAGGTGACAGAAAACTGGTGATAAGTCTAAACTGTTTTACCTCTTAATTGCCACATTATAGACTACAGTTGCCAAATAGAAAATACCAAACCATCTGATAAAGAAAACGGAGGTCACATGATTTCAGATCACTTCTTCACCAGATAGTTGGTTCATTGCCCTCATCATGGCAGGGGAGCCATATGGCAGGTGATTAAGTCATTCCATTTTAGATTCTTTTCTCAGGAATGCTCTCAGCCAGTACAGTCTGCATTTTGATCACCCCTTCTAGGTGCTCATGCCATTATCAGCTGTCAGATACTTTGAGTATCAACCTCTAATTCCTTCAAACCATGGCAGTACCAACACAGTGCCTTAACAATACAGTCCCCTCTGGTTATGGTTCATGGCATCATTTCTTTAAAAACTGCCCTTTCAGAGATAATTGTCTTAAATGATGGGGTTCTCAAAAGTACAGCACTCTTGCACAGCAAGGTTATAATCAGCATCCTTCCCATCTTAATAGGTACTGGCCACTATCATCAACCGGCCTCTCTTGCTCCATGGTTCACCCCATGAATTCTGGATAAGCCAGTAGTCAGTCTCAGCGCTGACACCCAACCCAGCCATGGAAATAATGTGGTTTATGTAGGGCTTGTCACACGACTGCCATTTACAAACACCTCAGCACACATGACCTCATATGACACGTCCAGTTAGGAAGGGACATGGGATAAAGAAGAGAAGGGAGAAGAGTGGGAGACATGAGTTTGGGAGAGGGTCCAAAAGGCAACAGGAAAACCCCAGAGGCAAGAACCACAATCAAGGACTGGGGTGGGATGTGGCCAGCTGGCTCCTGGGTGATCTCCCAGCCGGAGCTGGCACACCTACCGTCTTGTCAACAGTCTCCCTTTGGTGATTGTTTAAACCAGAGAATAGGAAATACAAACAAGCACTAAACATCTATAAAGACTCTGAATGCTCATATCTGAATGATGAGCGTGGATTTAGATACTCTTTTTTGCCAAATATTAAAACAGAAAATGTAAACACTGAAACTTTTCTTCGGCCTCAGCTCTAGCTGCAGAGGGTTCTGGGGCGCCATTTTTTATAACTAACAGATGAAGAGCAGAGACTGTGGGCTTTGCTGGGTCCCTTAACTTAGTGTAATTATTTGGGGAATTTTAAAAATATTCCCATATATTAAACACAGATTAACTATTTCAACTGATTTTATGATGTTTCCCTTTGTTTATTCCGCAAGAAACAGGCTCAGACCTTCACTGTTCCTGTCTTTCCCTTTGGGGACAGCAGCTCCATCAGGCACATGTCAAGTAGGCATGGGACACTGTGCTGCCCCAAGGAGAGCAGGGATGCATGGCCACACTCCTGAAAGGGCTATATGTAGGTCATCAGCACCCCAAAGCCACCACCTTGCATGTCCTTAGTTTTTGATATGGGCACTTGATCTTTTCTCAATCTTCTATAAAAATTATGCATTTGTAGATTTTTTTTTGCTATTTCTATTAATACGTAAAACAGTCTAACTTAAAGTAATGTGTTTGTTATGCAAACTTAAATTTAAATCAAGTTCACAAGCACCCTTTCATAGTCAGGCTGCAACCCCTAACCCTGAATAGAAGTTGCGGAGCTGGTACTATTAACCACAGCTTTGTCTCTTGTTAACTGTGTACTTGCGTTCTCTTCGACACTCTGTCAAGCTCAGTTTCTTCTCTGTAGGCATAGAATAACCACCCCTACTTCCTGGAGTTGTTGTGAATATTAAATAGATCACATATAAAGCACATAATATGGTATTGGGTACATCATGAATGCTCAGTAAATAATTAGTCATTATCATGAACTAAAGGCAGAGTCAAGATTTGACCCCAGATAAACTTTAAAAGCCCTCTGCTTTTTCCACTCTAGAACTTTGCCTCCCAGCTGAGTATGAGATTCAGGATGTGGTTTTTCCCTGACAGGACAGGTAGGGAGACAAATGAAGCATCAAAGAGCAATGAAAGGAAGTATGGGCTAAGTGCCCAAATAAGAGTAGAAGAAGGAAGTACTAGAGGCACATAGAGATGAGGGGAGGTGTCAGTTGGGCTTAAATTGAGATTTGACAAGCAGAGGAGGGAGAAGGGGCCTGCCTTCTTGTTTGCATTTATCTTCTTGGTTGACTGACAGCCTGGAGTCAGGTCTTCCTCTCAAATGAGGAGTTCAGATTCGGTTGAAGTCCTGGCTCTACACCCATCAGTTGTGTGAGCTCGGGGACATTACCGTGACCTGGGTCTCAGTCTCCAGTTCTGTGAAACAAGGGCATGAGACTGTAAGGCTCCTCTCAATGCCACCTTGTCCTGGGAGAATGCTCTGTTCTCAGGTGCCCGGGACAGTACGTGCAGTGACCTTGTTTTACTTTGGCTTGTTGATTTTAAGTAAGAGAAACCCACTCAAAACTAATTTAGAAAGGAGAAGGGAAGGTAGGGAGGGGTATAATACAAGAATATTGTATTTTACCCAAGAGGACCTCACTTTTACCCACTAGTGGAATGTATTCGGGCCTCATACCTGGAGAGACCCAAAGGGGATTCTCTCAATCTTTCTTTCACCTGCTCTTTTGTCTCTTTTTCTTGCTATGCATCTGCTCCCGTCTCTTATTTCTCTTTGCAGACAAGTTCTCTGCTTGCTCTTCAGCATACAAAGCCCCCCAATATGCAGCCCTCACCAAAATGCCTCCTTTGGCTCCCAAGTTTACGGATTTCACAGCACAGTTCCTAAAGCCCAGTAATTCAATTCGTGCCCAATTCCAAAATCTTGGGAAGGAAATCTGATTGTCCCACCTATGGTCACATGTCCTCCTTGGTCTTAGCAGCTGTGAGTAATGATCCTACAGTGGAGACCAGTCCCTTTCCTAGGCAGGGGTGTGGTAAGGGCAGGATGGGAAAGCCACTCTGGTACTCATCCTTTCTGGCATTTTGTCAAATTAGTTACATGTCTCCCACACCAGACTGGGAGTTCCTTGTCCATCTTTGCATCTCCTGTGCTGAACAAAGTATCTTAAGGATTCACAGTATTCATGGAACTGAGATGATACACAATAAAAACAACATCTAATGTCCATCTAGATCTTTATAGTTTACATTGTAGTTTTCCCACATGTGATCTCATTTGACCCTCAGGACAACTGTAAGCAAGAAGTATTATTATTACTTCCATTTTATGGTTGAGGAAAATGAGGCTAGCCCAAGGTCACGTTGCTATTAAGTGGTGGAATCAGGATTCAAATTTAAATACCCTGGCTTGAAATTCCAGCATCCAACTGACTGATTGCTAAGGATCCTTCTGGTCCTAATATTAACCAGTCCAAGGAGATTAATATCTCTGTTTTCAAAAACTCCCATATCCCTGTGCTTCCTGGTAATTATTTCCATCTCCTTCCCAATTTTAGCTTTGTATCACGATACAGCAAATAAGATGTTGCATTTTAAAAAGTCAGAACACATAGGGTCTCATTTTATTCATTGAAAATACATTTCATTTGAAAGCAGGAAGAGTGGAGAGGAGCTAGTGAAAAGAGGAAGGCTCATAAAGTGCTGACTGGCTGTGTTTTTAATGAGAAGCATTAGACGCCGCTCTTGAGGCCATCTGGGATGGGGTCTGAGAATCTGGCTGAGGTTTCCAGTATAATTCTAGTTACAGGCTGCCGCAGGCACCTGCATGAGCCGCCCTCTGTTGTTGAAATGTCAGGAATGCCTTTTATTTCTTTTACTGGCATAGGACATTCTTTTGGTGGACTTGCTAGTGTTTGTGTACATCCCCACCTAGGCATTCAGCTTTCATCCCTGGGGAGCCAACTCCTGGGGAACGACATCTTTAGAGATGCCGTCTTGGAAGAACAATAAACATATTATCACTTATGGATTACCCTACCAGGCATCAGGCAGGTAGTAAGCAGTTTACATAATAAGATTCATTTAATTCACCCAGAAACCCTATGAGATAAGTAATATAATCCCCATTTTATAGATACAGCTACTGAGGCTCAGAAAAGTAAAGAAAGATCCCACAGTTAATAAATAGCAGAACTGGTTTTTACCCCAGAGCTGGGTGGCTGCAAAGTGCCTGCTCTTAACCACTGGGTTCAGGGTCTTCTAAGCCTGGGTTGGATGTGGAGAGACAATATGCTAGACATGAGCTCAATTCTGCCTTATTTCAAAGCCTGTGCTTCAAAGAGAACACTCTGATTTTACATACTTTGTATATTTGGGTTCTAAGTAATATAGTATTTTTTAAAAATCTCCAGTACTAAAAATATAATAACAATCATGATAACTTTGATACTGTCCCAACTCCATTGTCATTCAGAACTTCCTCCAATTGCCTCTCACCTCCACACCCGCCCATTTCCCCTTCCTCCTGGGCACCCAGCTAGTTCACCTCCCCAGGCCCTCCGTGCATGGCCGTGTGACTGAGTTCCGGCCAACATATATATTTTTCATTATTTCACACTTGGCTTCACCTTAAATTAAATATTTTGGAAGTCTCAGCAAAGAGTCTTATAGCCATATCTAGATTTGTTCTTCGCTCTGAGCCATTTCTTACTTTGAAACTCTTTGGCCCTCTGGAGAGACTAAAAATGTGAAACTTTTATTTTCCAACCTAGCAAGTCCTGGTTTCTCTAAATTTCCTTTGAATTCTGCTTGTGAACAGAACAGGTCTTTCTTCAGCTCATCTCTTTGTTACAGCTGAAAGCACCCAACTTACACTAGTTGGATGTCTCTTTAGCCAGACCCGCTGATTAGTAATTTTCTATCTTTCAGGTTACCGTAGGCAACAGTGTTTCAATGGTTTTGTTAGGGCATAACATGGGTCATCGTTTTTCCAGCCTGCTGTACTAGTTCCCTCGATGGTTTTCCAGCCTCCGCTAATGATGTGCTCATCATTTTCCCAGTTTTTGCTAACAGCTTCCTCACCACATTTCCAGCTTCTCACTAGCCAGTCCCTTTGCCAATGTCTTTGTTTTAGGTTTCTGTTATAGCTACATCCCACTTCAGTAGGCATCAGTTATCTATTATTGTGTAACAAACCAGAAAACTTACTGGCTTTAAAAAAATAATGCTTTTTAAAAATTTTCTTAAGATGCTATGGCTGGGCTGAGTGAGTTTTCTGACCTGGGGTGGCAGGACTGGGGCTGGAGGATCACTGATGCCCAGTCACATATCTGGTGATAAGCTAGAACAACAGGACATCTGCAGCATCCAGCATGCTAGCCCAGGCTTCTAAACATGTAGGCTGGGTTCCAAAAGCAGCAACATCAATGTCATTAATTATCAGAGAAATGCAAGTCAAAACTACAGTGAGGTATCACCTCACACCAGTCAGAATGGCCATCATCAAAAAGTCTACAAACAATAAATGCTGGAGAGGGTGTGGAGAAAACAGAACCCTCTTACACTGTTGGTGGGAATGTAAATTGGTACAACCACTATGGAGAACGTTCCTTAAAAAAACTAAAAATAGAGCTACCATATGATCCAGCAATCCCAATCCTGGGCATATATCCAGAGAAAAACCATGATTAGAAAAGATACATGCACCCTAGTGTTCATTAAATTACTATTTACAATAGCCAAGGCATGGAAGCAACCTAAATGTCCATCAAGAGAGAATGGATAAGGAAGATGTGGTACATATACACAGTGGAATATTACTCAGCCATAAAAAAGAATGAAATAATGCCATTTGCAGCAACACGGATGGACCTAGAGATTATCATACTAAGTGAAGTAAGTCAGACAGAGAAAGACAAATATATGATATCACTGATATGTGGAATCTAATTTTTAAAAAAATGATGCAAATGAACTTATTTACAAAACAGAAACAGACTTACAGATATCAAAAACAAACTTATGTTTACCAAAGGGAAAACATGGGGGGAAGGGATAAATCAGGAGCTTAGGATTAACATACACACTCTACTATATATAAGATAGATAACCAACAAGGACCTACATACAGCACAGGGAACTCTACTTAATATTCTGTGATAACCTGTATGAGAAAAGAATCTGAAAAAGAATGTATATGTATAACTGAATTTCTTTGCTGTACACCTAAAACTAACACAACATTGTAAATCAACTATACTCCAATAAAATTAAAAAAAAAAAAAAGCAGCAACAGAGGGCAAGCACTTTTCCATTATCTGTTTGCAGTTCATTTGTTAATTCCCAAATGGCCAAAGCAAGTCATGTAACCAAACCCAGATTCAAGCAGTGGAGAAATGAACTTGATGGTAAGGTCTGCAAAATATGTGGCCATTCTAAAAATGTATAATATAAGGTAAACATTGTTTTGTGGAACTTTTATTTCTTGCATGTTTGAGGGAATGCTGGTTGTCTACTATGACAGATAATTTTATGTGTGAGCTTGACTGGGCCACAGATTGGCCAGATATTTGGTCAAACATTATTCTGGACATGTCTGCGAGGTTGTATCTGGATGAGATTAACATTTGAATGGTAAACTGAATAAAGCAGATTGCCTTCTGTGATGGGCCTCATCCCATCTACTGAAGATCTAAATAGAAAAAAAGGCTAAGAAGCCTTCTGCCTGATTGCCTTGAGACTAGAACTTACTCCATTGGCTCTCCTGGTTCTCAGGCCTTTGGATTCAGACTGGAACTACACTACCAGCTCTCCTTGGTCTCAAGCGTGCCAACTGTAGATTTGGGGACTTCTTAGCCTTCATAATTGCATGAGCCAATTCCTTACAATTAATCAATCTCCTTATAAATAAAAATGTATATATGTATCCTATTGGTTCAGTTCCTCTGGAGTACCCTGGCTAATGCACCTAGTATTCCTGGAGTAGTGGGCTGGGTAGAGGGAATCATCGCAACACAGATCAAGTTATTGTTATACCCCAGGCACTGTTCTAAGTGCTTCACTTCTACTAACTCACTTAATTAACATACCAATCCTATGAAGTAGGCATTTTAAATTATATCTGTTTATAAAAAATGAATTGGAGATACAGGTAAGGTAAGTAACTTACCCAAGGACACACAGCCAACAATGACAGAACTGGATTTGCACCCAGGGAGTCTGGCTATAGAACTGGTAATCTAATGACTACACTTTACTGACTTTCTAAGAAGAGGAGGAAGTCGTGGAAGAAGAAGCAAGAGACGGACAAGTGGCAAAAGGAAAGGAGTTAAGAGACAATGTAAGAGAGGTCAACAGGGCCCAGATCAGAATGAATCTTGTGTGCTGAAGTGGGCACTTTGGGGGGTGTCTGTACAGGTCACATAACCTCTTTAAGTGCTTCCTCCAACTATACGCTCTCAGGAGCTATGTATACACACTTTACCCCTTTCCCCTGATCCCCTTGGTTGAACTGGATCCAATCTGGGCCACTAATGGTCTTTCAGGAGTTTGGAATTGGGAGCGAGAGATTGCAGATTGGTCCAGACTGGAAGAAATAAACTCAGGAGCTGTGAGGGCCCAAGTCCTGCCCACCGTGTGGCCTTGAGAGACTGAGAAAAAGGATGTATAGATGCAAAGGAGAGCAGAGAAGATGGAAGGCAGGTCTCCAAGATGCTCTCTGTTCTCGGTCCCAGCAGCTCCCCAGATTCTTGCTCTTTGAGTCGATGAGTTTCCCCTGTTTCCACCATTTCCTGCTTATGTTAGGGCCCATCAACTTGTGGTCCTTATAACCCAAAGTCTGAGGGATTCTGTACACCCAGAAAAAGAGTTTAAACTTGATATGAAGGTGATGGAAGCCCTCAGAACGATGAAAAAACAGGGAAGGTGAGTGGGGGGAGTTAAAACTGTTTTGTCTGGACCGAAGTGTGGAGGTTAGAGGGAGGCCGATTTGAGCTCAGACGAATGATGAACGTCCTAACACTATCCAAAAACAGAACCATTGGAATCCTAAATTGGGGGTCCCCTGGCCTGTGGATGGCACACGCCCAGAATAATCAACCACATGACAGAGGGACTTCAAACTTCAGGAGGAGCAGGAGTTGGATGAGGTGATGACTTTCTGGGGATGCTTCCACCCTGCGGTTGTGTGAGTCTGTGATTCCGCATTGGGACCCCAGACATTTTTCAGGCAGGACTTTGTTTCTGGTGAGGAAACAAAGTACCGTTCACCTAAAGGAACGTTGGTTTCAGTGGGAGAGGCTCTGTGGGGAGACAGCTGGCTTCCTAGGCCCCTGCACTGTGAGGGCTGACACAGGAGCCAGGTCTTTCTTGTCTCAGTAAAAGAGATTTCTTCCCCCACTCCCCCCAGCCCTGACCTGCCATGATGGGCCAGCCAGTTCCTTGGACATGTTAATGAGCTTCTCGCCAGGCGTGATCCCCTCAAGGGCAACTAAGCCTCTGAAAGTCTGGGGACTGGCTGCTGCTCCACATATATTTGTCTGCACCTCCTTCCTCTTCCCACCCCCTCCAGGAATAGAACTGGTGTTTCAGGTTCTGAAAATAGTAATTACTTATTAATAGTAATATTAATTATAATTAATTATTACATTAATATAATATAAAATAAATTAATTATATCAATGTTATATTAATTGTATCAATGATGTATTAATTATATCAGTGTTATATTAATTAATATTAATTATATTATTATAATTAATATTATAATTATATCAATGTAATTAATTAATTAATTATGTCAATGTTATATTAATTATATCGATGTTATATTAATATTAATTATATTATTATAATTAATATTATAATTATATCAATGTGATTAATTAATTATATCGATGTTATAGCAATGATATCAGTTATATTAATATTAATTAATATAATATTAATTATATTGTTAATATCATTAAGCTAATATTAATATCATATTAACTTATTATTAATAGTAAAGAAATCTAGAAAGCCTAAAAAACCTAGAAATTATTTAAAATCCTACCACTCAGAAATAAACCCCACTCATTTTTTGGGTGAATGTCTCTCAAATCTCTCTCTCACACACACATGCTATAATTTAATAATCTCACCCTTGGAGCTGTTCTGTAAGCTGCTTTTTCACTTAATCACATCTCCTGGACATGTTTTCATGTCGATCAACACAGACAGACCTGACTAGGCCCCCTCTTCTCCCTTCCTGATGGTTTTCCTGCTTCACTTGGATTGTGTCAGCCCTCCTAGCCCAGCCAGCCCACCGCTTCCCTCCCCAGACATCAATAGTTGAACAAAAGCTTCTGCAGACTCGGGGCTGGGTGCCACAGCGGCTGCCCGTGGCCCAGAGGCTGCTCTGCCCTCTTCATCCACAACCTCCCTGCTGAGGCTTTGGAAGGAGAAGCTGCTGGGGAAATCACAGTGAAGGAAAAGTGACAACAGAATTTTCTTTTTGCTCCTTGGCTGGCTTGTCTCTTTCCTTCTTTACGGAATTCTTGGTTTGTCTCTAATTATCTAGCACCCAGAGCTTCAGAGCAAAGCTGTGGCTGAGAGGATGCTATGCTTCACACAATTTGTCAAGGGAGTTTAGGATCTTTGGCACAAAAGACACTATAGAAAAAGGAATGAATGTGGCTTTGGACACACAAGACTATTGCCAAATGAGAGTTGTGGCTTCTCAGGCAACAGGGATAATGCCTGATGGGTGGGCCTGCCATCGGCGTCCCCACCGGAGTGTTTGTCCTGATGGGGGCCTGACCCCCTCCTCGGTGGGTTACACTAAAACAACAGTCAAAGCTTCCAAACCCATGCTTCATTTGGGGATTTTTTTTTTCCACTAGTTGGAGACAATAAATATGGAACATGGCTTTTCAGCCTCTGCACTATTGACATTTGGGCTGGATAATACTTTGTCGTGAGGGGCAGTTGCACACATGATAGGATTTCTTCAGGGTAGTTAATAACAGTAAACCCATTCTTCAGAAAAAATTGAGACTGAGGGACGTTGGGCAACGTCCTTGATTAGTAAGTGTCCTAGGCTGTTAATCCTAGAGCAAAGGAACTTCTCAGCCATGCCTGGAATAGGTTACTGATATGCTGAGATCCCAGTTCCCTTAAACAAGGGCAGCAGAGTCTGGGGTGCCCAAACTCATGAACTAGTTGTCTTGGTTTACCTCAATGTGCTTCAGAGATGCAATCATTTTCTCTGTGTGCCAGGTTGTACGTGAAGGCCCTTTTATAACTCCAAGCCATTATTCCAAGGAAAGTAGTTATTATTATACAGAACGTATCCCGGTGAGGATATAAATGTCCAAGGAAGAAGTTTATTTACTCTGTAGGAGTTGGACATTACTGACCTATAAAATCCCTTTCACTACTGAAGATTTTATGGAACCCACATCTTATGAATACAGATGCTGAGAACTAGTGTTGATGGTGAGAAAAATGAGGAAGAATGTCTGAGAGCAGCTAGAACTGAGGAGCTGGGAAGGGAATAAGACCCCAGACAAACAAGTCATTGGGGCAGATTGCATTGCACAGTGAGACTAGAGGCTGCTTCCTCTCTGAGGCTAGCCCTCTCCTCTGCTCCATCCTGAACTTCCAGAATCAAGACTCAATCATGAGTGAATACAAGGATGAATAGATAACTGATAAGCAAGTATAGCAAAATGTTAATGATAAAATCTAGGTGGTGGGTGTATGCGTGTTCATTGTAAAATTATTTCACTTTGCTGCATGTTTGAAATTTTTCATAATAAAAAGTACTTCATCTCTGAAAGAATGAATGATGGAGTAAACAAGAGATACATCCTAAGGCCAGAGATTCTGGCTGCAGGTACGGACAGGCTCAAGGCCTCCTCTTCCATTTCTGACCCATTGGAAGCCTCAGTTGGGCAGATGTTACCGGGCTGTGGCCATTCCCACTTCAGCACAGTGTCTGTGGACCTGGGGCATGGGGGTGTTCTGGATAGGGGTAAGGGAAGGACAGAGGCAAGACTCACTGGGTCACACTCCCAAAGGCTGCAATTTGATTTCTGTGCTGTCCCATTTCTCCTTCCCCTGTCTCATACATGCAGAAGTCCCCTGGAAGAAGCACCCGCCCTCGCCATGATCCCCTGCTCTGGGGACCTTCCTTCACCTCCTATTTCAGCTGTGGCCTCATGGGGCTCCAGGCCTTCAGCAGCCCCATCCCAGCTTCTGATGCTGATAGTGAGTTACCAGAATAGCCAGATGGTAGTAGTCTATTACAGTTTCTGCTTAGTGTACCTATTACCCATTTCCCAAATGTATTTATAGTTTTACCGGGAACACAGTAGAATAGATTTCTTTCCTTTTGAATTTTAAACTTAAAAATACGTTAAAATTTTAAAAAAGTTTTCCTAAGAAGCAAAACATTTCCCATAATTCCTTCATTCTACCTGTTATTTTGTCAGAAGTAGTTACTGGTTGAGATCACAGTCTCAGGATAGCCATGGGTTTGAATCCCAGTTCTGCCAGCTATATGACCATGGCCAGTTCCACAGCCTCTCTAAGCCTCATTTTCCTCACATAAAAGGTAACAATTCTGCTTAATGTTATTTTGAAAGTGACAATATAATATGTGTAAAGGTGTTCATGTGATGCCTGGCACAGGATACGTTTTCAGCTAATGGTAGCTATTAATATCTTTGTTATTATTATATTCCCCTATTATCTTTTAGCTCTTGTTTATAGGCATCCAAATTTTTATATAGTTGAAGGAATAATTTACTTACATATAGAATTTTTGACCGAATTTTTGATACCAGGAGGCACTGGCTGGCTGGCTGCCAAGTACCAGGTTTGTATTATCAGCCTCTCAGGAATTTATTCATATTAATCAAATTCATAGAAGGCTGAAATATAAATCCAAATACCAATCTGTTGATTTATTGAGAGAAATGTGACTGCCTCAATTGTTGAAAAAAAAAAAAAAAAAAAGGAGAAAATTTAGACCAAGGGTCTAAGGTCTTTGTTAATGACTGGAAGAGCTTACCTGATTTATATACTGATGGGTTGGTTTAACAAAAGACTGGATGGTAGATTTGCAATTTAATTGAACAAATTCTCATTCCTACAACAAACATGCTAGAGGTTAAATGAACAATAAGATATTTATAAGCTTTTGTGGTCAATCCATGTTCTACAGTTGGAGGTTACATTCCTGTGAGATTAAACAGAAAGCCTGAATTGAACAGTCCCGGAAGAATTTTTTAAAACCTTGACTATCACAAGAAGCTTCTTGCTACTTCTCAATAACATAATAAGATTTTTAAACATCTGTATTTATTTAAATGTATTATTTTTTATCTCTCTATTATTTATTATGTAGGTAGCAGAGGCAGATGGTTAAAAACTCAGAAAGCATAATGGTGTAATAGTGAAGAGACTTCCCACCCACATCTCACAATCTCCCACTTCCCTTCCTTAGGGAAATCCACTATTGTTAGTTTCTTACCCCATTCTTTCAGAGGTATTTTATGCATATGTGAGCAAATAGGATATGTTACAGTTCAATTGCCCTTTTCCCCCACCTGTCTAAACTCTTTGGTCCTTGTGCTTCTGAGGGCACAGAAATGTAAATGTTTCCAGCTTCCTTTCCTTATCTCATGAGGAAGGTAATGTGTAGCCCAGTGCTTTGAAACGTCAAAGGACATGTCAAAAAGATTATTTCCTCTCAAAGACTTCTGATTAAATACTATTGTGCTTTAAGGTTTACATTTTAATTTAATTGTAATGAAGGCTGAAACAAAGTTTTTAGTTTATAATTTCTGTTTCCACACACTGAGCAATAACAACAAAAGCATATCAGTATGGTACTAACCATTGGAAATAAAATGCTGGAGAGTATGGATCAGAATGCTTCCAATGGACATGATGAGGTAATTTCTCTCTGTAGATAAACCAGTTAGGAAATCAAACATATTCTAAAAGTTCTCAGTAAGAAAGCACAAAGAAATAATAAATAACTATGACTAGAGAAAGACATAAATTTCTCTATGTAAAAAACTAAAACCCAAAACAAAAAATCAGTAAGATCAAAAGGGAAAAGACAAACTTAGGAAAAGTCTTTGAAAAATATGATTAAGAAAATGATTAAGAAAAATGATTAAGATCTTTATACTATATGATCCAGCAATTCGACTCCTAGATATATACCCAAGAGAAATGAAATCTATGTTCACACAAGTTGTTGTACATGAATGTTCATGTCAGCATTATTCATAATAGCCCCAATGTGGAAACAACAAATATGTCTACGAGATGATGAGTAAATAAACAAATTGTGGTATATCCATACAGTGGAATACTATTTGGTCACTAAAAGGAATGAAGTACTGATACATGCTACAACATGGATGAACATTGAAAACATTAGGCTAAATGAAAGAAGCCAGTTACAAAAGATCCATATTATACAATTCTATTTATATGAAATGTTCAGAATAGGCAAATCCATTGAGACAGAAAGTAGATCAGTGGTTGTCAGGGGCTGAGGGGAAGGAAAAATAGGGAGTGACTGCTAATGTGATGGGGCTTCTTTGGGGGTGATTAAAATGTTCCAAAACTAGATAGATGGCTACACAACTCAGTGTATATACTAAAAATCACTGAATTGTACACTTTAAGAGGGTGAATTTTATGGTGTGTGAATTACATCTCAATAAAAATGCTGTTTTAAAAAAAAGATCTTAAGTCTATACAATGAACATCTGCATTCACAGTCATGGGTGCCATCATATTTTGAATAACTTTTTTACAATTCAGAATTCCTAAGTTATGAGTCCAGCCTCCCCAGTGTTGAAGTCAAATCTCAAATTCCCGGGTTTCCTTGTATTCAACAGCTAGACATCAGGTACAACAACATGAGACTCTGGTCCTGAAGAGAGCGAAGAAAAAAATCAGGCTTTCGCAGAGCTTCCATTATACTGGTGCTAGGTCAAATTCCTAATAGAGAAGGGGCAGTGATGAAGATGTGCTGCCCTTACAGTCTAATTCTTAGAGGATATAAGTTTTTTTTTTTTTAAGAGTATGGCTTAGTTAATTCCAAGTACTTCCTGTATGATTTTAATATATATGTAATGGTTAATGTTTTAATCTTCTAACTTTTGAAATAGTTTATTTCACGCCAATAGTAACTTGGACAAGGAGCTTTGGGGAACATTACAATTTGACAAAATATTCAACTAATACTGTGTCTTCTATGGGTGAGGCACTGTATAAAGTTCTGGGGATTATAGCAAAGAGTCAACAAGATTCCTATTTTCAAGAAGTTTATAGATCACTTAATGGAAGCCAACTTGCAAATAAATATAAATACTACCAAGTGATTTGGGTACTGTGATAGCAGTAGGTGTGGAATAATGTTGGAGGCATAAAATAGGGATGGTAAATGGTTATGTTACTCATGATTCTAGAGATATTGCCACCTGCTCTTTCTTCTAACCCTTTGCCTTTGACCTGGTAATGCTGACTAAATAGGAATAACAGACATCCACGATTCATTCTTAATCTCAGAGTAAAAGCCTTAAATATTGTAGGGGGTAGTTTTCTCTTTGTTTTGCAAATACTACATCAGATTAAGGCAACTCCCTTCTATTCCTCTCTCTCTCTCTCTCTCTCTCTCTCTCTCTCTCTCTCTATATATATATATATATATATATATATATATATATATACACACACACTTAATCTTGAATGGATATGAAATTTTGTCAAATGCTTTTTCTTTATTTATGGATACAATATGATTTTCCTCCTTTACTCTGTTAATATAATGCATTACAATGAATGATTTTCTATACTAAACTACCTTTGCAACCCTGGAATAAATCCAATTTGGTAATGATATATCATCTTTTAAATATATTAATAGATTTGATTTGCTAATACTTTTAAGATTTTTTGTATTTATATTAATGGGAGAGATTGGCCTGAATTTTCATATCTTATAGTGCAATGTTCTTGTCAGTTTTTTATCTCAAACCTATGCTAGAATTAAAATATATATATACTGATATATATGGGAGAGTTTGTGCAAGATTGGTGTATTCCTAAAATGATTAGAGAATTTATCAGTGAAACCATGTGGGTCTGGAGATTTCCTTGTAGGAAGGTTTCTAATAACAAAATTAACTTCTTTATTAGGAAAAAGACTATTTGGATTTTTTATTTCCTCTTGTATCAGTTTGTTAAGCTGTGTGTTTCAAAGACTTTTGTCGTTTTACTTACAATTTCAAATTTATTGGCATCACATTACTTATAGCGTCTGTTCCTCAAGTCCTAGCATCTGAGCTGGGGTTGTTTTTCCACTTAGTAAAATTTTACCATGTCACATGTCTCCTAAGTTCTTTTCTGCATTTCCCACACTTTTTGCTCTCCATGCTTCAGTTTGAATATTTTCTATTGACCTATGTTCCAAGTCACTTAGCTTTCTTTAGCTCTGTCTAATCTGCTGTTAAGTCCATCCACTGAGTTTTTAATTTCACTTATTGTATTTACCTGAACTAGAAAAGCCATTTTATTTTTAAAATCGAACATATTTTTTTAAATGAAATTCTCTATCTTGATGTCAATTTCTTGGACCAAAATAATTAGCAATGTAAATGTCTTTGTCTGTGAAGAAATTATGGCTGAAAACTTTCCAAACCTAAAGAAGGAAACAGATATCCAGATACAGGAAGCACAGAAGTTTCCAAACAAGATGAACCCAAACAGACCTACACCAAGACATATTTTAATTAAAATGGCAAAATTTAAAGAGAGGATTCTAAAGGTATCAAGAAGAAAAACAAAGAGTTAATTACAAGGGAACCCCCATAAGGCTATATCAGCTGGTTTCTCTATAGAAATGTTGCAGGCCAGACGGGAGTGGCAAGATATAGTTAAAGTCCTGAAAAGGAAAAACCTGCAACCTAGGATACTCTACCCAGCAAGATTATCATTTAGAATAGAAAGAGAGAGAATTTCTCAGACAAGCAAAAACTAAAAGAATACAGCAATACTAAACCTATCCTAAAATAAATATTGAAAGGTCTTCTCTAAAAGAAGCAAGGATGTATAGGAAAGAGAAAATCATAATTGGAAAGTAAATCACTTAAATAAGCCAGTACACAGATTAAAAAAAAAATTAAAAAAAATTTTGTGAGAGTGATGATAACTACAAAGAACAGCAAAAAGATCAACATGAAGATATAAAAGAGGACATCTAAATCATAAAATGTTGGGGAAAAGAGTAAGAAAATGTAGATTTTTTTCGGAATGTGTTTGACCAGTCTAAAGCAAATAGATATAGTAATGGATTAACATACTTAAAAGCACGGTAACCATAAAGCAAAAACATACAACAGATTCACAAAAACCAAAAAGAAGAGAACACAAGCATAATACAAAAGAAAAGCATCAAGTCATAGAAGGAAAAACAGAAACAAAAAGAAAGAAAGAAGAAATACAAAATCAAGTGAAAAACAAGGTTTAAAATGACAATAAATACATATCTATCAGTAATTACCTTAAATGTCAATGGACTAAATGCTCCAATCAAAAGACATAGAGCAGCAGATTTGACCAAAAAGCAAGAGCCTACAATATGCTGCCTACAAGAGACTCACTTTAGGGTGAAGGACACACATAGATTGAAAGTGAGGGGATGGAAAAAGATGACCAGAAAGCAGGGTAGCTATACTCATATCAGACAAAATAGACTTTAAAACAAAGGCCATAATGAAAGATAAAGAGGGACACTATATAATGATAAAAGGATTGATACAAGAAGAGGACATAACACTCATTAACATATATGCACCCAATATAGGAACACCTAAATACATAAAACAAATACTAACAGACATAAAGGGAGAAACTGATGAGAAAAAAATAATAGTATGAGACTTTAATAACCCACTCACATCAATGGACAGATCTTCCAGATGGAAAATCAGTGAGGCAACAGAGATCCTAAATGACACAACAGAAGAGTTAGATTTGATTGACATTTTCAGGAAAACACATCCCCAAAAAACCAGAATACACACATTTTAAAAATAAATAAATTTATTTATTTATTTATTTTTGGCTGTATTGGGTCTATCTTGCTGCTCACAGGCTTTTTCTAGCTGCAGCGAGCGGGTGCTACTCTTTATTGTGGTGTGCGGGCTTCTCATTGCAGTGACTTCTCTTGTTGTGGAGCATGGGCTCTAGGCATGCAGCTTCAGTAGTTGTGGCATGCAGGCTTCAGTAGTTGTGACTTGTGGGCTCTAGAGCGCAGGCTCAGTAGTTGTGGCGCACGGGCTTAGTTGCTCTGTGGCATGTGGGATCTTCCTGAAGCATGGCTCAAACCCATGTCAGCTGCATTGGCAGGCAGATTCTTAAACACTGCACCACCAGGGAAGTCCTCAGAATACACATTCTTTTCAAGCACACATGCAACAATCTCTAGGATTGACCACATACTAGGACACAAAAGAAGCCTCAACAAATTCAAGATGATAGAAATCATTTCAAGCATCTTTTCTGACTACAATGGCATGAAATTAGAAATCAACCACAGAAAAAGAAATGAGAAAAAAATGATTACATGGAGACTAAACAACAGGCTACTACGGGCTTCCCTGGTGGCGCAGTGGTTGAGAGTCCGCCTGCTGATGCAGGGGACACGGGTTCGTACCCCGGTCCAGGAAGATCCCACATGCCGCGGAGCGGCTGGGCCCGTGAGCCATGGCCGCTGAGCCTGCGCGTCTGGAGCCTGTGCTCCGCAACGGGAGAGGCCACAACAGTGAGAGGCCTGCGTATCACAAAAAAAAAAGAAAAAAAACAACAGGCTACTAAAAACCAATGGGTCAATGATAAAATCAAAGAGGAAATTTAGGGCCTCCCTGGTGGCGCAGTGGTTAAGAGTCCGCCTGCCGATGCAGGGGATACGGGTTCGTGCCCCGGTCTGGGAGGATCCCATATGCCGCGGAGCGGCTGGGCCCGTGAGCCATGGCCGCTGGGCCTGCGCATCCGGAGCCTGTGCTCCGCAACGGGAGAGGCCACAACAGTGAGAGGCCCGCATACCGCAAAAAGAAAAAAAAAAAAAAAAAAAAAGAGGAAATTTAAAAATATATTGAGACAAATGAAAATGAAAACACAACCACACAAAATCTATGGGATATAGCAAAGGCAGTTCTTAGAGGGAAGTTCATAGTGATACAAGCCTTCCTCAAATTGAGAAAAATCTCAAATAAACAACCTAACTTACCACCTAAAAGAATTAGAAAAAGAAGAATAAAATCTAGAGTCAGAAGGAAGGAAATAATAAAGATCAGAGAGGAAGCAAATAAAATTGAGATTAAACAAACAATAGAAAAAAATCAATAAAACCAAGAGCTGTTTGTTGAATCCAGCAATAAACCAACTTTGTTCAAAAAAAAAAACCACCAAGAGCTGATTCTTTGAAAGGGTAAACAAAATAGACAAACCTCTGGCCAGGCTCACCAAGAAGAAAAGAGAGTGTACCCAAATAAACAAAATAAGAAAGATGAGAAATCAAAACTGATACTGCCTGAAGAGACTATAGGCAAAACATTCTCCTACATAAATCATACCAATGTTTTTAGGTCAGTCTGCCATGGCAATAGAAATAAAAAAATAAATAAACAAATGGGACCTAATCAAAGTTATAAACTTTTGCACAGCAAAGGAAATCATAAACAAAAATGAAAAGACAACCTATGGACTGGGAGAAAATATTTTCAAACAATGTGATTAAAAGGGGATTCATTTCTAAAAGACGCAATCAGCTAATACAACTCAATAACAAAAAAAAACAAACAACCCACTCAAAAAATGGGCAGGAGACCTAAATAGACATTTCTCCAAAGAAGAAATACAGATGGCCGATAGGCACATGCAAAGTTGCTCAACATCACTAATTATTAGAGAAATGCAAGTCAAAACTACAATGAGGTACCACTTCACACCAGTTAGAATGGCCATTATTAAAATGTTTACAGATAGCAAATGCTGGAGAGGGTGTGGAAAGAAGGAAACCCTCCCATACTGTTGGTGGGAATATAAATTGGTGCAGTCACTGTGGAAAACAGTATGGAGGTTCCTTAAAAAACTAAAAATAGAGTTGCCATATGATCCAGCAATCCCACTCCTGGGCATATATCCAGAGAAAACTCTAACTTAAAAAGATACATGCACCCCAATGTTCATAGCAGCACTATTTACAATAGCCAAGGTGTGGAAGAAACCTAAATGTCCATCAACAGATGAATTGATAAATAAGATGTGGTATATATATACAATGGAATATTAGCCATAAAATGAATGAATTAATGTCATTTGCAGCAACATGGATGGATCTAGAGATTATCATACTAAGCAAAGTGAGTCAGAAAGAGAAAGACAAATATCATATGATATCACTTATATGTGTAATCTAAAATATGACACAAATGAACTTATTCATGAAACAGTAATGTTTCCTTCTCTCTAGAATCTTGATCCCTCACATCCTAGCTGCCTCTGTGTCTCTATAGCTTCCTGCAGATTTTTTTTTTTTTTTTGCTTGTTTTTGTTTTTAATCTAGATTTCCTACTTATCTGGTTGGGGTATTTTTTTTTTTTTTTATCTAGCTTTTCTGCTTATTTGTTTGTTCTGCTACAAGTTACTCCATCATAGCCACTGTTAAATTAATTTTAAAAGTAGGAAGGATTCCACATACAGGAATCATACATTTTCTCATAAAGTCATATATTAGTTCTGCTTTACAATAAAACCTCAGTTATACATATAAAAAAATCTTAAATTCTTAGGTTATTATAATGAACTTGGACATAACCACAAAGGCTCAAAGAACTAAGCCCCATAAGTGGAAACTAAGATGGGAAGTCTATTGATGCTATAGTATCAAAAATGGCTCTATTTTAGTACAAATTCTTTAGAAATTCATAAGGAGTAAATTTTTACCCATGTAAATTAAATTTCTCACTTTGCAGAACAATAAGTGAAAGAAAGAGAATTAGCCCATTGCCTGACACATGTGCACTGGAAAATATTTATAAAATAAATAAAGGAAAATGGGTTGAAACTGACTAGGTTGTAAAGAGGATTCTGATATAGAAAAAAGCATAATGCTTGAGCTCTGCCAAAATAAAAAAATAAATTGATAAAAACTGTGAAGATGATGACTCTTTTGACTGAAGGGACAAGCTACTTTGATCTTTCATACAATGAATAAATTCATAGAAAGATGGTCATATTACTTTTTTTAGGAGGTCACGCAACTGAAATTGTTTCTCTCTATTTTCATGAGAAAAAAGAAAAATGACTAGGTGGCAACCAGATGGTAAGGAAAACAGGTTTAAAACTTTCAGGTTAGCACTTAAATAACTTAGAATATAGGTTCAGTTGTTCGGACAGACCTAAAATAGCATGTTTTCAATTATATAAATCAGGAGTGAGAAAACCATGGCCTTGGGGCCAGATCTGGCCCACCACCTGTTTTTGTAAATAAAGTTTTATTAGAACATACCCACACCCATTTATTTATGAATCATCTATAGCTGCTTTTGTGCTATGACAGCAGAGTCAGTAGTCGCAACACCAATCATATGGCTTTCAAAGCTGAAAATATTTACCACATGATCCTTTATAGAAAAAAATTGCCAACCCCTGGTATAGTCATTTTTCTTTTCTGTAAACATATAAGCACTTATGGTAACTCTGCTTTGTGAAGTCTTCTGGGGCTCAGAATCTTTCTATCTTGTCACTTGACCTTCCTTAAGAGGTTGATCCTGTCCGTATGGTACAAAATGGCCCACCGTGGGGTCTGCATCACAGCCAATGGGGAAGGGGTCATGTAAGTTGCAGTCAACCTACACCTACAGCATAATAAGTGAATTATTATATAATAGTCCTTTATTTTTAAAAAAGGGTTAATCTATGTTCAGCATATCCTGATTTTTAAGGTAGCAAAACAACATATTCTAGAAACATTTCCATTTAACATTTTCTGTGCCTAAGGGGAAAACTTTAGTTATCTGGTATACCTCTCCTCCCAAGCATGAGGGATAAAAGAGCTATTTCAGTATAAACGCTGTACGGTGAAGTGGATGTTTTTTGAAGTCAGACTGAGGTCAGACAGACTCTGTCCCTAACTAACTTGAGCAAGTTCTTTACCCCTCAGTTTCTTCATCTCAAAAACAGGTTGTTGAGCAAGTAGTTGTGAAGAGTGGGTTAGATGTAAATGCTGTGCTGACAACTAGTAGGTGCTCCATAGCTGTTGGCTTGTTTTCCTTTCCGTGGATTTTCTAGTTCTGTCAATAGGAACTTGATTCTTAGAAGAGTTAAGCAAACTGGAACCTCATTGTTTCCCTTCCATAGAAATTACCAGGCCCTACACACATTATTTGTCTCATAACAACTTTGTGTAGTTAAGCCCCATTTATGTTTAAATAATTTGTGAAGAGCCTAGTAGGAACCACATCTTCTTTCTGCAGATACTGACATTCAGGAGGCCTATGACCATTCTTGGGTAGTGGGGGCATTTGGTTTGAAGAGCATCTTTATATACTCTGCCTCTGAGGACTGTAACTGATGCCTTAAACTACAGTTTATAATTTAGTGTAACAACTTCTTTTGTATTAATAAGAAGTTACTCAGTAATTCATCTTCTAGTTCTCTCACTGTAAATTATGATAAACTAATGTGGTTTTAATGAGGTTGTAATATGTTTTTACAAGGGAATTCTGCAGTGCTGTAACAACGTACCATGATTTTAAGGCACCATTGCCTCAAGAGTGGGCGCAGCTCAATACCAAAGAGATGCCAATATCAAGGGCCAGTGGCAGGAAGTTCACCAAGACACTTTCCACACAGTTGTGGTGGAATATGGAGATTAAATTGATCAGCACTTGAAACAAAAAAATCTGAGGTGCTGGCATGTGAGATGAAACAATGGCTTTCTTCCCCTCCCTAAAAACTACTGTCCACTATGGAAAAAAGACGTAGACATAGAGAATGGACTTGAAGACACAGGGGTGAGGGGGAAGCTGGAGCGAAGTGAGAGTAGCATCAACACATATACACTACCAAGTGTAAAATGGATGGCTAGTGGGAAGAAGCAGCATAGCACAGGGAGATCAGCTCAGTGTTTTGCGATGACCTAGAGGGGTGGGATAGGGAGGGTGGGAGGGAGGCTCAAGTGGGAGGGGATATGGAGATATATGTATGCACATGGATGACTCACTTTGTTGTACAGCAGAAACTAATACAACATTGTAAAGCAATTATACTCCAATAAAGATCTATTAAAAAATAAAAAAACAGAAACACTGATGCTTTCAGCACTAATGGTCTTAAATGCAGTAACTAACCCATTCCATGTGCCTGATAATATTCCTCTACTCTTTGAATTCCTTTGTTCATTTTAATGTGATTAATTTTGTTTTTGATGTTCACCATCCCTTAACATTTTGTTTAATTGTGAAAGATGCCTCATACGTTTTTGATAGGAGGGAGAGAATTAATTCTAAACAGAAAGCCAAATGAACAAATGCATAAGACTTGTTTTCCCTGGAAACATCTGAGAACTGTTGTATATACTACTTAGACTCACTCTTCTATGCTCTAGGTGTTATGTTATAAAATTTAGCAACAAGGAAGATAAGTGACCACCAACATCAATTCAATTCAATAAACATTGTTTAAGCACCTACACAGTCAATATCAAACAAGATGCAACACATTATAAGGGCATAAGGATGAATAAATGCTTCTAGGCTCTTGTAGTATAAGAAAGACAAATAGCATACACAAATAACATTGATATATGGGATTGCATGAAAACTGCTATTATAGAGTACTGTGTATTAAGGAAGTACAGTAACTTTCATTTGAATTGTACTTTTACCACTTACAAAAGGACTTTATGTGCATTATTGTTCATTTGGATCTCACAAAAATTACACGAAGTAGATGAAGATTATTATCCCAGTTTTACAGATGAGGAAATTGTGGTTCAGAGTTGTTGACTAGCCCAAGTTCACATGGCAAATAGGAAGAGGAATCAGGCTCCAAGTCCTTCAGTTGATGTGCAGTATTATTCTGCTTTGCTTATATAGTATGAAAGGGCAGAGCATTAGTGAGTTCTCTTTAAATAATGTTAAGTCCAATAATATTATATGTGCATTTGCCCTGTCTGGGGAAGGCTGACCTGCCAATGTCACTTAGGAGACAACTAAATAAAGACAGCCTGAAATGTTGAAAAAAGTGAATTACGCTTTTATTAAAAGAGAATAGTAATATTATAAAAAGTTTCACTCAAAGATGCTTTATTCCTAGAAGCAGATAATTAGAGGTAGATGGAACCCAAAAGATTGTCTTAAAGTTTGATGATCTCACACGTACCCACACTCACACACAGAGTTGAACTTCGCTACTTATGCAAATGATGCATATGACGAAGAGAGAAATCCCACTACTACATTTCTCTTCTCCAGTTACTCTTCCACTCTCCCAGATGGCCAGTTAGTACCGTCTCCTTTTATTGTTCCCTGCTTCCTTAAGAAAGTGGTGTTGTACTGATAGCATCTGGAACCCTGACCTTGCTGATGGGGGCACTGGGAGCCACCCATCCCAGCTAGCTCATCACCAGGCAACTCAGAGGGAACCTCTGGGGGTCATCTGGCTGGCCATCTAGTTGGTCTCTTCACAGACTCACCATGACCAAAACTAAACTCTTGATTTCTCCCCCAACCCCAAACCTGCTCTTCCCACAACTGCCCCTATCTCAGGAAATGGCAATTATATTTTTTTAGTTGCTCAGGCCAAAAACCCCGGGGGCATTCTTGACGTACCTATTTTTCCCACACCCTACATCCAAACCATCAGCAAATCCTGTAAACTCTACATTCAAAATTATCTGACCTTGCCTTCTCCTTGCCTTCCCTGTTACTACCGTGGGCTAAGCCACCACCACACTTCCCTTAGATTTTTGCATCATGTCCTCACTCATCTCATAGCCACCCCCTTTGCCTGGATTGTCTATTCACCACCCAGGAGCCAGGGCAATCCTTTAAAATGTGCCTTGCCTTGGCTCAAAACACTCCAAAAGTTTTCTTTTCATTTGGAGTTAAAACCAAAGACTTTTACATGACCCTTACCCTCACTCGGCCTGCTCACTTGACCCTAGCCATACTCCCTTTTCACCATTCTCAAAGAATCCAAGTGGGCTCTTGCCCCAGGGGCTTTGTTAGAGCTTTCTCTGCTCTGAGCCAGGAAGTTTCTTCCCTTTGGCAAAGGCTTGGCTCAGTCCCTTACTTCATTCTGGTGTCTGCTCAAGTGTCTCTGATGAGAGAGGGCTTCCCTGTGCACACTCTACTAAATTCTAACCCTCTCTCCCTCACTCCTTATCACCCTTACACAGTTGTATTTTTCTCCACAACACTTAACACCCCTTGACCTATTATGTACCCAGTATATATTTGTTATTACATTTATTACCCCTTTCACCTCTAAAACAGAGTTAATCTTTGTGTGGACAGAGACATTGTGTTTTACACTAAATTATCTCCAGGAACTAGAATGGTATCTGGCATATGGTAGGCACTCAGTACATTTGTGTTGATTGAATGAATGAATGGAAGAGTCAGTGAATGAATACCTCACTTATCACACTGGAAAATTTTAAAAGATTAGTAATACTTTGTGGTGGTGAGGATATGAGGCAATAGCATCATACTCTGCTGGTGGAAGGATAAATTGAGACAAAGAGAGCTATTTAGAGAGCTATTTGGCACTTGGAAATATCCATCAAAATAAAAGATAAATATTCCTTTTGCTCCAGCAACTCAATTTCTAGGAATTTCCCCCATAACAGTACTAGTTCACAAAGATATATGGCCCAAAATAAAGAAGTATTTTTTAAAGAACAAAATAAATCACAACACAATGATTAACCACTAATCTAAAAATTAAAATATACAAATGAACTTATTTACAAAACAGAAATAGACTCACAGACATAGAAGACAAACTGATGGTTACCAACGAGGAAGGGGGGGAGATAAATTAGGAGTTTGGGATGAACAGATACACACTACTATATATAAAACAGATAATCAACAAGGACCTACTGTATAGCACAGAGAATTATACTCAATATTTTGTAATAACCTATAAGGGAAAAGAATCTGAAAAAGAATATATATATGTGTATGTATCATTGAATCACTGTGCTGTACACCTGAAACTGACATGATATTGTAAATCAACTATACTTCAATTAAAAGAGGGTAAAAGAAATCAAAACAAGCTTCATGCTCATTAGTAAGGAATTGGTTAAATAGGTTTCGGTGCCTTGGAACATAGCTTTAAAGGTCAGCAAGTCTGATCTATATGTTAAAGCTACCTGGGATGTGTTGTTGAGGGGAAAAATAGTAGGTTACAGAATTGTATGAATAGAATGAGCCTTCTTACTTTTTCAAAGAAGACATGATGCAGACTTACATGTGCAGATTTACATGTGTGCATGCTTATGTGCATTGGACGGTACCTGGTAGGATGTCATCATACTGGAGCAGTGATTATCTCTGAGGGGGAGTGGAGAGGTGACTTTGCTTCCTGATTCAAGCACTTCTGTGCTATTTGAATTTTTCCATCAACACCTACTTTATTTAAAAATTATTTTCAAGGGGCTTCTCTGGTGGCGCAGTGGTTGGGAATCCACCTGCCAATGCAGGGAACATGGGTTCGAGCCCTGGTCCGAGAAGATCCCACATGCCGCGGAACTACTAAGTCCGTGCACCACAACTACTGAGCCTACGCTCTAGAGCCTGCGAGCCACAACTACTGAAGCCCACGCGCCTAGAGCCCATGCTCTAGGGCCATCGCAATGAGAAGCCCACTCCCCTCAACCAGAGAAAGCCCACGCACATCAACGAAGACCCAACAAAGCCAAAAATAAAAATAAATAAAATTTATATTAAAAAAAATTATTTTCAAGTGCCATATTTCCCAGAAAAGCCTAAAAGAGCAATGAAGATAGATACGAAGACTTGTCTGAACATTGGCTCTGCAGCTTACTAGCTTGTGACCTTCAGCAGTCAATGTAACCTCTCCAGAAATCAAATCCGTTCCTTGACAAGGAAGCAGACAGCGTATGACTCCCCCCTGGCTGTACGAAGGGGGACCTTCTTGGACAGTGAACCGCACTGAGGAGCATTAGATAACGGACTAGATGGGATTTGGGGAGAGGGTTAGCATAGTGCTGTTTCATGTCATTGGATATTGACGTTAATAGGCTCCATAAAGCTCTTCCCCTTTCTACCCAGGATGTGAACCAGACGTCTTTAAGATTGCAGCAGTTAATTTTATCCATCCAGGCTTCCCAATCGATGCTTTTACTTGGAAGATATTTATGTTTAGGATGCTGAAAATCTTCCCCCTCCACAGTCAGGTCCCCAGGGCATTCCAATACCACTTTCTAGAGTTAAGTGCTGAGACCTTGGATCCTTGATGTGAGAAACAATAAATAATAATGACTGCAGCGCCTGGCAAATATAAAGCTTAGTGCAAAGTTGTAGAAAGAATGCTCAAGCACGTGGAATGAACACGAGAAACAGAATCTAATGCTCCCAGCTCTTGATCCTAGCAATTAGAAGTGAAAACAGCCTCTATAATTTTTGAATGTTGGACCGTCCCCTTCCAAGCATTTTGTGTATCAATTGTCACTGCTTATTAGGGTGTGTTTCCTTTTCTCTTCAGTCCCTGTCCCCCTATTCTTCCTTTCCTCACCAATCTCCTTAAGGTTCAGTTTACTCTTAAAATACTGCAGATGACTCAGCTTTCTCTCTCTCAGGGCCCCCAATTTCCCATCTTATCCAGAATATTCAACTTTTCATAACATATTTTCAACATGTCCATCTTCTGCTTAAATGCTTCCTACTACGTGCAGGAGTCAGTCTAACTTTCTTAAAACTGGCACTCAGGGCTTCCCTGGTAGCGCAGTAGTTGAAAGTCTGCCTGCCGATGCAGGGGACATAGGTTCGTGCCCCGGTCTGGGAAGATCCCACACGCCGCGAAGCAGCTGGACCCGTGAGCCATGGCCGCTGAGCCTGCGCGTCCGGAGCCTGTGCTCCGCAACGGGAGAGGCCACAACAGTGAGAGGCCCGCGTACCGCAAAACAAAAACAAAAACAAAACAACAACAAAAAACTGGCACTCAAGGACTCCTCTGTAACCTGAATACCTCAGTTTGCCATAAGAGAAAGAGTAGATTATGCCGTGTTAAGAGACTTGGGTTCAAGTTAAAGCCGATTAGGTTGTTTGGATTTCTTGACCTCTTTTAGCTTCAATTTTCTCATTTGTAAAGGGGGATTAATAATAATATCTACCTCTCAAGATTATTGTGAGGAGCAAATGAATTCGTGCTGGTGAAAGCGCTCTGTAAGCAGCAAACATTGTAAAATATAATAATAGCAGTAATATTTATTGAGCACTTGAATGAAATGCTAGGTGGTGTAGTTGCTTACTAAATCCCACAACCTAGGACGCCTATTACTGTTTCCATTTTGCCAGTAAGATAACCAGGTACACACAGGTTCTAATGCATCCTAGGGACACAGCGACAGTGGCTGAGCTGAGGGTCCAGCACAGCCTCCAGTCCTCGAGCCCACGCTTTCGCCACTCTGCGGCTGTCACAAAGAGACAGCCATTCAGGCAGCGCTCCCTTCTCAGTTTCAGAACTTTGCCACACTCATCCCTACCTCTCGTCCGTCTGACCTCTTCTTCCTTCCTTTCCACAGAGCCAAATCCTTCACAGCCCAGTTCAACTCTCAGCCTTTTCAACAAATCTCCCTTGACCACAGTCCCTATTAAAACCTCCATTCGTCCCTAGCCCAGCACTTCATTGCACTTACCTTGTATTTGTCTTCTCTGGGGGCTCCTGCAGGCCAGAAGGATTGAATTCCTCTGTTTTCCCAGCATTCAGCACAACAGAAGGTGCTCAATGAGCAGTTCTTGAATAAATAAGTATTAACTAACTTGGTATTCTTCAACTTTACACATTTATATAAATTAAATGGAGCAATAGTTAGAAACAACATTTCTGTGCCCTCAGCCAGGCCTGCTGAATCAGCAACTCTGGAGGTGGGTGGAGCCAGGGAAATCTACGCTTAACAAGCAAAGCAGGTGATTCTCATGATCAGGTAAGACTGAGAAGGGCTGGTCTAATTCAATGGCTGTTAACCAGGGTACACACCTGAATGTCTTGGGAAGATTTTCACACCAGGCAAGCCCATTTTCAACTCCACCCATCTCAGAGATTCTGATTCATGAAATCTAGAATATGTTTTGAAGAAGCTTCTTAGATGATTCCTATGCTTTCCTTTCCAACTCATGCCTCAGTTAAGAACCCATTTCTTTTTTTTTTTTTTTTTTTTTTTTTTTTTTGCGGTACGCAGGCCTCCCACCGCTGTGGCCTCTCCCGTTGAGGAGCACAGGCTCCGGACGCACAGGCTCAGCGGCCATGGCTCACGGGCCCAGCCGCTCCACGGCATGTGGGATCTTCCCGGACCGGGGCACGAACCCGCGTCCCCTGCATCTGCAGGTGGACTCTCAACAACTGCGCCACCAGGGAAGCCCAAGAACCCATTTCTAATCGGGTTATGCACTATGATGTGCAATCCTTCACCCCCACCCCAAAAGAGACTAAAATATTGATGATAAGTATCATGACCCATAATTTTGAATCCAACACAATGCCAAGGGCATAATGGTGTTCCATAGGAAATTGTTTAGTTGAATTAGAAGTTCTATTCCATTCCCTTATCCATACTCCATTTCCCACCTAACTAGCTGTTGACCCTACCATGTATCCTAACCTATTTCTGGTTTAATTTACTTGTGTCTTTTCATTTGCCTGCTTAGCTATCTCTCTACACTGGAATCCATGGTAAGTGACTTCAAAACCTACCCTCATTAGAGTCCTACATCCTTTCAATCAGTACATTCTGATCTATTCAGACTATTGACGTAAGCCCTGCATCACATTTGAAGCGTGCCCTGGCTGCCAGCAAACCTCTGCCCTGCCCTTGGTAATGATATATACCCAACAATTTCAATTCTACTGTAAATGAGTCCTGGGTCTCCCTGTGATAGGACTGATTGGACATAGGAGGAGGACTGCTCACCAAGAAAAATTCTCCCCAACAGACCTGCCCGGGTGCCTAGAATTTCTAATAGAACAACTATACATTTTCTTACCTTCAGAACAATGTAAACATAACATGGAGCATATTAACATCCATAAACGCTCACTAGTTTCTCCAGTAATTTCAGAAGTAGGTCATGAGGATAGAACATGGGTCTGGTCAGCTTTGTTAGATGGCAGAAGAGAAGGCTGGTCTGTCCAGCACTGGAGGGCAGGGACTCAGACAAGACACCCTGAAATACTTGTATGTGTGACCACCCAAGACGGGTGTAGAAAAGGGCAGAGATATCTGATGAAGCTGGGAAAGGGAGCCCCAAAACATAGCTCACGTGCAACACTTTTTCTGAGAACACAGGAATGAAATAGGACACTTTCTGACCATTCAGTTTATATAATTTCTAACTTCATGTTCTCCCTCAACCCAATAATTTCAGTATGCTGATACTTGTTATGCATCTGTGTTTTTCATCCTCTCCTTGGCCCTCTCAGACCCACTCTCCTTTCACTGCCTTGTCTCTAAGATCCTTTAAACATGCTATTGCCCCTCAGGCCTTGATTTTCACTCCTTCAACTCTCCTTGGATGTGAGATGTGTTGGTTAAGAAGAAAGACAGGAAAAAAGGCATCAACTTAGAATCTATCATTTGTCTGTTCTATAGGTGATGTGTGTGTGTGTGTGTGTGTGTGTGTGTGAGAGAGAGAGAGAGAGAGAGAGAGAGAGAGAGAGAGAGAGACAGGCTAATGATTCTGTATTTTCCTTAAAGAGAATTGGGACCTCACTGTATTATGAAATTATAAAAGAGGTTTGGATATTTTTCTTTCCTTTCACTTTTTTCTTTCTTTGCTTTCCCTCCCTCTCTTTTCCTTACATTGCTCTGGATTATAATAAAGGCTAAACAATGTACCATTGTATACAGGGTGCCCACGAGCTGCCAAGCTGGCTGCCGGTTTTAGTCCTGATGTGATCAAGAATGGTTGAGTTACAAAGCCACTGAAAAAACCGGTTTTCTACAGGAAATAGAAATTTATTAAAATCAGGCCTCCTCAAATGCCCTGGCTGTTAGGCTGGCCGCCTGCCAGATAAGCCTGCCTGGGAGTGGAGGAGGAAGCCAGCAGATGTGATCCTCCTGCCAGGCTGGGGGGCACTGCAGGGGCTGGAGAGGCAGCTGTCATCGTGCAGATAAAAGAATCTCCCTGCAGCTTCTCCTAGGACACCAGAATTACTCTTTTTAATTCCCAGGTTTTCTAGGGAGTGCCATTTGTGGATTGTGGCTATTGGTGGGCTCCCAACCTATATTTTAACTTATCTGTGATCTACTTGCAGCTTTTCCCCAACAGAATAAAATGTTACTAAGACCTTCATGGAGTCTTGGGTTCTAATCCCAATAGAGTTCTTGAACTTCCAATACCCACCCCCCATGAATTGTGAACGGAAATGAAATAACACCTAATAACTGACAAGTATTGCTATTGTTATCACCCCAGAAGCGGGGTACCCAGGACCACTGGCCTCTTTTATTACCCATGGGTTTGGACACTGGTCCGTTCAGGACCTAAGGACCTCAGGAGGCACTGGCCTGGCATGCTAGTCTTTCTGCTGGCCCTGTAATGATGGCTAACATTTTCTGAAGGTGTACTTGGACCAGCAATTGTTCTACCCACTTTGAATCCTCACAGATCCCCTCTGAGGTGGTTACTACCCTCGTCTTTACCTTACAGGTTAGGAAGCCAGGGCACAGCGGGGTTGTCACTTGACCAAAGTCAGTGTTGGCTGGTAATCAGAAGGGGGTCCGGGTTGGGTTTCAGGGCCAGATGCATAAGGGCAGTGCCACAGGACCTGTGCTCTTTCTTGTCGAAGGATGTTTTTAATATGTAATTTCAGAATATTAGCATCTATTGCGGTGCTGGGAATTTGGGAAACAGATGAAAGACAACTACTGAGGAACAATAAGGAGCAGAAAGAAGCAGGTCGGAATGTGTTTCTGGGGCAGGGAGCAAAGGCATCTATGGTCAGCCTCTCACTGGGATGAAGTGTGTCAGCCGAGATTAAGACAATGGTCTAGGCCTGTGCCCACTACATTTCCTCAGACCCTGTGTTTCCCTCTCCTCCAGGCTCCTGCCTGGCTGACTCCTCCGGATTTTCTGAAGAGCCTCTGGATCTAGATTTCTTCCTTTCTCTTTCTACCACTTCCAACACAAGAATTGTCGTTAGCGTTTACAGAACTCAACACTGTGTGAAGCACTGTGTATACGATTTATTATTTGACTGCAACTCTATGAAATATGCACTATTATTTTCTCCAGTATATGATGAGCGAGATGAGGCTCAAAGAGGTTAAGAGATTTGCCCAAGGTCACATCTGTAGCCCACAGGCAGGGGAGCACAGGTTTGAGTCGAGTCTGGCTTCCTCCAGAACCCAGTTTTATCCATTTGAGATCAGATTTAAATGGATATTAAGTTTGACCTTGGAAGGAAAAAAAAAAGTGAGAAAACCTGTGGGGATTATTAGCAACATTCCAGCCCAAATTTCTTAATCCCCCATCTCAGTAAATGACCCCACTATGCCTCAGGCCATCCAGAAACCCTGACCCCTCCATCCTCAAGTGTAATTCATCATCCACTCTTGTCAATTCAGCCTCCTATGTAACCCCTGAATCCACCCACTTCTTTGTCTGCTCTCTGCTCTGATCAGGTCATCATCACTTCTCACCTGGCCTGCTGCTTCCTGCATGACCTGGTCTCTGCCTCTTTCTCTTGCCTCTTTTCTTACCTCTTGTCCATCTACTCTATGAAACAGTTATACTGAACCACTTCGAGGTCTTCTCAGATGTTGTGTCCTGTCACCTGTCTCATGCAGGTCGCTAGATAAACTGTTCCCACTGCCCATGCACTTTCTCACAGTTCTCCTCGTTGCCTGGCTAACCCCACTAATTTTTCAGGGCTCAGTTTAGATGTTACTTCCTCTGAGAAGCTTTTGCTTAGTCCCCCAAGTCTCAGTTAAGGGTTCCTGTAACACCCACCTAGTTTGAACTTCACCCATTGTTTATATTTGCCCTTAAATGAAAAGCTCAATGACAGCAGGGTTCATCACTATCCCCAGTACTTAACGCAATAGATATTTGTTGAATGAATGAATATATACATGTATTAGGATTCTCTAGAGAAACAGAACCAATAGGATGTATAGAGAGAGAAATACATTTATTATGAGGAACTGGCTTACATGATTACGGAGGCTTTCATGTCCCCAAATCTACAGGGTGAGTCAGCAAGCTGGAAACCCAGAGAGCTGATGGTGTGGTTCCAGTTGAAGGCCAGCAGGCTTAAGACCCAGGAAGAGCTGATATCTCAGTTCAAGTCCACAGATGGGAATAATTCTCTTAGTCAGGGGAAGGTCAGCCTTTTTGAGCTATTCAGGTCTTCAACTGATTGGGTAAGGCCCACCACATTAGGGATTTACTTTGCTTCACTCAGTCTACTGATTTATACATTAATCTCATCCAAAACACCCTCACAGAAACATCCAGAATGTTTGACTAAATATATGAGCACCCTGTGACCCAGTCAAGTTGACACATAAAATTAACCATCACAATACATGAGTGAGTGAATGAATAAATGAATAAACAAAAGAATGAGCAAATGGTCACAGTATTCTCTACTGGTCCCCAGCTAACTCTATGTAACTCCTTTGTTCTCTCCCTCCAAAGTCACTGCCATTGGTCAGCAGTGGGGAAGGTAAGATCTAGACTTTTAGTAGCTGAAGAATAAAAATGGAGTGTCTGCTCTTTGGTAGTTCTCTGCTTTTATTGCCCTATTCTCTTTCAACTGCAAACATACTGATTCAAATTCCAAAAAAGTATGAGGTCAACCCTCAACTCCCATCTCAATCCCACTCCACTTCCAACCATACCTGGGAATGGTGATCACTGCACCAGGTGGGCAACATCTACTCTACTACACTTCCCTCCTGTTAAATACCAAAAGAAAAGGTTAAATATGCAACAAAAAAACCCCAGAGATACCTATGTACACCAGTGAGAACACCCAGAATGATTTTGTCCCCAACACAAAAGCACCATTGTTATCTGCCTTCTTCTGTCCTTCTGTTCACATAGTTATATTACCAAGAGAGTTTATTTATTTATTTTTAACATCTTTATTGGGGTATAATTGCTTTACAATGGTGTCTTAGTTTCTGCTTTATAACAAAGTGAAACAGCTATACATATACATATATCCCCATTACCTCCTCCCTCTACCAAGAGACTTTAAATCAACATTCAAACACTTATTGGTCAAGGCCTGAGTGATACAGCAGGGAAGAACATAGACAAAATCCAAGTCTTTATGGAACATATAGGGAAGGTAAATCTCCAGATCTGATTATTCTCGTTGATTTTTTTAAAAATCAATCTATTTACATTATAGCATGCTAGTGCTTACTTTCTACCAAAGAAACTGCTCTTGGCATAAAAACTTGGGGCAAACAACTTCCACTTATCTAGCTCAGGCCTATCTTTCCATACTTCACATGGCATAGTATAACTACTAGAGTATCTCCTGCAAAATCTCTATTACACAGCACGGTGCCTGGCACGTGAATGAACAAATGAAGACTTCTTGTTCTAGTAGTAGAAAGGCTTGTATTGATTTATCTACCCTTTCTGTAGTAGATTGCACAAACGACCACAATTCCTCACTCCTCCCTGTATTCACATCCTGTTCAGTGTGGCTTCGCAGCCCTTCCCATTAAGAGATGGAGTCAATTTATCCTCCCCTCAAATCTGGGCTGAACTTGTGACCTGTTTTGGCTAATAAAACTCAGTGGAAGTAATGGTGTGCCAGCTCTGAACCCAGGTGACAAGAAACCTTGAACATTTCCACTCTCTCTGGAAACGTGTCCAGCTGCTGTGTAAACAAGACTGTGCCAGTCAACTAAGGATGAAAGACCAAAAAGAACAAGACAAGCTATCCCAGCTGGGGTCCTGTAGATTAGACAGACCTCAGCTAAGCTGGATGCTGACTGCAGATACACATGAGTGAGCCCCAATGCTATGAGAAGAACTGAGAAGCTAAGCCCAACCCAAACTGCTATGAAGAATTGTGAGTTAAATAAATGGCTGTTGGTTTGAGCCACAGAGTTTTAAGGTAGTTTGTTACACAGCAGAAGCTAACTGATACACTATTTGGTTCCTTCCTCTTGTGAGCAACAAATCAACTACCATACTCTTACAGATGTTAGGATAACTACAATGGGGATACCATCTGTATGCAAAAATAGATAACCCTGGCCCATAGAAAGACTGTACTGATAACTTGACTTCAGAACAAATGGAACTAACAGATTTTGGCAAAATCACAAGCTGCTGTTTTAAAGTGCAGAAATTCATATTTTTCTTTAAATTCACATATCTCTTTTTAAATTGGAAGACAAATTGAATTTGGAAGAATGTATCTATTTGGATCTACATTTCCCAAGCTTCTTGATGAAATTCAGCCTTTTAATTCTCATTCCTAAATCCTTTACTTTAATAGTAATTGTGTTTACTTATTTATTTTTTCCAGAGATAGGATATCTTTTAAGTGCTCTGACCAAAACAAGATAGCACATTCCTTGAGTTTACTTCTTTGTAAGTTAAGCAAAAGTTCACTTCCATTTAGCTATCTGGAGAGTCTGAACATTCTTTAGATTTTTTTTGATAAGATTCTCTTTTAATTTTTGGCCAAATTATATTCAATTCCAAGTTAAAGATAAAGAAGAATTCTTGAGCTCTTCTAGTTCTCTCTTTGTACAAATCAGACGTTTTTTTCTAATATGGAACAATGGCACTGGACTTATTTGATCACTAAAGTAATCAACTGAAGGCCCAAAGCTGGAGGGGTTGGATATCTAAGTGTCAGAATGCTTATATTTATAGAGTGAAATCAGTTCTGCATGTCAGTGTCTTAAGTGCTGAATCCTACTCTTCTCCACTCCTCCATCAATTCCCCAGCTCCAGGACATTGTAATTTACTGCTCTGAGATAACTATCTAAATTGCTCTTGATCACCAGTACGTTGTTCTCCCTGGGCCCTGTCTAGGTCTCTTGAATTCTAGACTGCAGTTTATAGTGGATGCTGATATAGTCACCTCTTTCTGGGGCCACCCTGGACGTGACCATCCCTAACTGCTGTTACATGTGTTGCAGTGTGCCAAGTTCTAAGCACACCCTAGTTTATGAGATGTCAATGGACTGTCTACATCATCGGAGCCTACAAATTCTGAAATACAGAATGGGCCTAATCATCTCACGATCCCTTCATTCCAAGCTATTTTATGACTGAGAAGAAATTACTTCAAGGAGGACCCAGTATAAGGACTCTTTTTATATCTGCTGGTTTCACAGATAATGTTAAAAGCTCCTGTCCTAGGCCACCCAGGGTATTTGGTTACCCAACCAAGATATAAACGCCTAGATTTTCTGCAGTGTCAATTGCCAGTCTCTCATCTGCTTCAAAGTGAGAAGGACATTTTTGCAAGTACAAAAATATAAAAATACAAAATACAAATCAATATATAGAATCAACCATTTCCTTCCTTATCAATTTATGCATTTTAAAATGTGGCAAAAGATACTGTGAACTACCTATTGAATCAACCATGAATGAAAAAGGGAAGGTATAGATAAATTGTATTATTAACAGAACTGACTGTAAACTTGCCAGCAGTTTTATTTTCTAGCATTGAAAACACTGAGTCATCTTGACGTAGCCCTTTGCTCTGGAACAGAGGTAGCAGCCAGCATCACTCCTCTTCCTTTTCCTCCCCTTCTTTCTCTCTTAAACACAGAGATGCAGTCTGGAGCTTTACCAGCCATCTTCTAATCATGAAACAAAAAGTTTGGAGACAAATGCCAACACTAAAAATGGCAGGGAGGAAATATAGAAAAAGCGTGGTCTTGGATGACATCATTGCACAACTAACTGGACCACTGCCAGCAACTTCCCACCTCAGGATTCCTTGTTTTGTGAGAAAAATGAACTCTATTTCTTTAATCCTCTGTTAGGTCTTCTGTTATTTGCAGCTGAACATAGGGAAATTTTTACTTCTAGTGGTCACACAATGTTAGGAATCAGTTATAATTTGAACATTTTTGAACATTAAAGTGGTATTTTATTAATAACCCTCACTGGTGACATAGACTGAGGTTTATTTTAGACATATTATAAATTAATTATTATACGTACACTTAACCAGAACAATACCTTAATTATGTAGCTTGACCTCAACATGTATAACAACTTTTGAACATATCTATTATATATGATTTTCTCCTCTACGGGGAACATTTTTCTCTATCAGTAATGCACTATTAACATGATCTAGTTGTTGAGACATGCAAAAAAGCCTCAAGAGATCAGATTGGATGTTGTCATTGTTTTTGTTGAAACGGAATTCAACTTGTAAATATAATTAGCCTTGGGTGTTAGAGTGATCACTTTTCATTTGAATTCTAGTCGTGTCTCTAGAACTTAAAAGGGAAATGAAGAGTCTGAGGCAGGGTTTGGACATTCAGGTCATGACAAAAAGCAAAAAGGGCTGGGGTTGGTTAGTACAGATAGTAGATGAGTGTGGAACACTTAAAATTAGCCTTCAGATCTATTAAGGGATATTGTTCAGAAAATGAGAGTCAGCTGTTCTCTGTCTTTTATGATGAAAACCCCCTATCAAGTGGGCTTATGTTTTTGCATCTGGAATTCAGAGTAGCCAAAAAGTACTCCCTCTTGGAAGGTGAATATTGAATATTCCTCTTGGAATTGAATATTTAGATAAGATTTGGATCTTACTCTCTGGAGATAGTGGCTTAAATTTAATTGATTCTCCAAAAAAAGAAAAAACCAATTAAATTCTGGGTCTCCTTATACCTTTTATTAATAAACAAGTAGGCCTTCCCTGGTGGCACAGTGGTTGAGAGTCCGCCTGCCGATGCAGGGGAAACGGGTTCGTGCCCCGGTCCGGGAAGATCCCACATGCCGCGGAGCAGCTGGGCCGGTGAGCCATGGCCGCTGAGCCTACGCGTCCGGAGCCTGTTCTCCACAATGGGAGAGGCCACAACAGTGAGAGGCCCGCGTATCGACAAAAAAAAAAAAAAAAAAAAAAAGTAAACAGGGATTCACAGGATAGGGTCTCCCATGACCCCCGTCACATGCAAAAATGCTGAGCATTTATTCTTTAGGGACATCCAGGGTCTGTAAGTAAGAAGCAAGGAGGCAAAGGTCATCTAGGTGGGAGACAGGCCTTGAAGCCTCTTGGCTCTCTGCCAGCCCCTAGAGAACTGCCCCTTTCCTCAGGTAGGAGGTAAAGCAGCTCTCAGTGGATACACTGGTGTCTGAAGTCATTAAACAAAACCCTGAGCTTCTCTAGTTCTCCCTCTGCACTCACTCTCATCTCTGAGAGGGTGGTGTCTGTGTGGTCCTGCCTGAAGGCATTGGTCAGAACTGACTGATTTCTCCAGGATGGTTCTATGATTTTATCAACATGCATAATTTGTAAGCTCTGGGTTACTTTCCTCTTAGTAAACCTTTCCTAGTACTGAGTAAACATCTTCCTGGGGAGGGAAAGCAAAATATTCCCACTCTCAAATTATGTTCATGTGCTATGCAAATCTTTAAAGTCTCAAGGAAGGCTGGGTGCCTGACTTCCAGGGAAAATGTCAGTGCACCTTGACTTGAGTACATAAAATAACAGTTAACTGGCGCCATCTGGAGGGAAAGAGAAGTCTAAACAATAAAGAAGATTTGAAAAACTTAACGAAAAATAGGACATAGAGACATACCTCGGAGATATTGCAGACCACCGCAATAAAGCGAGTGATGCGATACAGTGAGTCACATGAATTTTTTGGTTTCTCAGTATTTATAAAAGTTATGTTTACACTGTAGCCTATTAAGTGTGCAATAGCATTATGTCTGAGAAAGCAATGTACATAATTAATTAAAAATACTTTATATGGTAACTAGACTTATCATGATGATTATTTTGAAATGTACAGAAATACTGAATCACTATATTGTGTACTAGGAACTAACACAGTGTTGTAGGTCAATTATACCACAAAAAGAAACAAACACACTCATAAGAGATCAGATTTGTGGTTACCAGAGGTGGGGAGTCGGGGGAGGAGGAAGTGGATGAAGGTGATCAAATCGTACAAGCTTCTAGTTATAAGATAAATAAGTACTAGGGATATAATGTACAACACGATAAAGATAATTAACACTGCTGTACATTATATCTGAAAGTTAAGAGAGTAAATCTTGAGTTCTCATCGCAAGGAAAATTTTTTTTCTACTTCTTTAATTTTGTATCTGTATGATATGATGGATGTTCACTAAACTTATTATGGTAATCATTTCATGATGTATGTTAATCAAATCATTATGCTGTACACCTTAAACTTATACAATGCTGTGTCAATTATATCTCAATAAAACTAGAAGAAAAAAATTTTTAATAAAGAAAGAACTGCCAGAGATTTAAAAAAAACTTTGTTGCTAAGAAGTACTAACCATCATCTGACAATGCAGGGTTGCCACAAACCTTCAGTTTGTTTTAAAAAAAATTATCTGTGAAGTGTAATAAAGCAAAGCACAATAAAATGATTCATGCCTGTAAGTCCAAACATTATAGGAAAAAAAATTTTAAGAGAATTTCCTGCTTTTCTCCTTCCTTCTCTGAATGCACCTGTGCCAGTCACAAGGGGGCTAGGGGACCTCAACATTAAACTAGATATCTTTCTCCAAATCAGGCTCTGCACTCAGTCATGGGGCTTCATCACACACTGTGACACTCCCATTACCAACTGGTACCACTTGTTGTGCCCTGTTAGTCATATTTGAAATAAATCTTGGAATTATACTGTCTCAAAGTGTCATCCACTGATAAATTCCATCAGAATCACCTGGAGTATTTAATAAAATTGCAGATTCACGGGCTTCAGTTTAGGCCTTCTGAATATGAATTTCTTTCATACTTTATTAGAATGATCAGTGGAAGGAAGTAAAGTTTGTTTTCTTATTTTATCAAACATTTATATAGAGAGCACTTGTTATAGGTTTGGCACTGTTCTGAGCACTTTACAAATATTGATGTATCAGTGCATGAGGTCTTCTCAACAACTGTAGGAATCTAGGTGCTATTATTATCCATCCCTGACTGATGGGAAAACCAAGATGCAGGAAGGTTAAGTAACTTCCCCAAGGTCACATGGCTAGCAAGCACATAGGGGATCCATTCAGGCATTCTGGCTCCAGAATATAAGCCCCTCACTACCATCCCAGGCTGCCTCACTTAGGCTAATTAGTAGGAAATATTCTCATTTGGATTTTTTTAAACACTTCTATTTTGGCCTTCACATATTTTTAGTATATTTTTTCTATTTGCATCTAAAAATAGAAAATATAAATACAACTGTAGCCAAGTAATGAAAACATACTGATATGTTAGGGACTGTTCTCATTGCCTTGAATATAGTGATGAGAAATAGCAATTGGTTATAGTAATTAACATACACTGAATATTCACCATGTTTTATGTTCTGTTGTAAGCAATTTATTTTAAAAAATTTTTATCCCCTCCCCTTGAGTGTGGGCTGGATCTAGTGACTTGCTTCTAACCAATAGAATATGGAGAAGGGAAAGGACATCTGTAAGTAATTTATTTAATTTTTTTTGAGTGTTCTAGAGATAGATACTATTGTAACAGATAGGTTAAAAGTAATAGAATAGAAAAAGATATACCATGTTAATACTAAACACAAGAAAACTGGAGTGGCTTTATGATTATCAGACAAAAGAGATTTCAAAGCAAAGGTCACTTCATAATGATAAATGGGCCCACTCATCAAGAAGACACAATAATCCTAAATGTTTACAAACCTAATAACAAAGCTACAAAATACATGAAGCAACAACTGATAGAACTGATGGAAGAAATAGATTAACCCACAGTTATAGTCAGAGGGTTCAACATGTCTCTCAATAAATGATAAAACAAGCAGACAGAAAATCAGTGAAGATATAGAAAACTTGAACAACACAATCAACCAACTTGACCTAATTGACATTCGTAGAACTATCTACTCAACAGTAGCAGAATATACATGTTTTTCAAATGTACAGGGAACATTTGCCAAGATAGATCATACTATGAGCCATAAACAAGTATCAATAAATTTAAAGGGATTCATATCATACACAAGCATGTTCTCTTTCCACATGGAATTACAGTAGAAGTCAACAGGAGAAAGATCTCTGGAAAATCTCCAAATATATGGAAAGTAAATAAAATACTTTTAAATAATATATGGATCAAAGAAAAATCAAAAAGGAAGTTAGAAGTATTTTCAATTGAATGAAAATGAAAATGTAACACATAAAAACTAATGGGAAGCTGCCAAAGCAGTACTTAGAGGGAAATGCATGGTATGAAATTTCTATATTAGAAAAGAAGATCTCAAATCAATGACCTCCATTTCCATCTTAACAAATTAAAGGGGGAAAAAAGAGTAAATTAAACCCAAAGTAAGCAGAAGACAGGAAATAATAAATATTATAATGGAAATCAGTAAAATAGAAAACAGAAAACAATAGAGTACATAAATTAGACCAAAAGCTAGTTCTTTGAGATCAATAAAACTGATAACTCTCTAGCGAGACTGATAGGGAAAAAAGAGAGAAGATATAAGTGACATAATGACAGAGTTTACAGATATTAAAAGGACAATAAGGGAATATTATTAATTACTTTATGCTAAGAAAATTAGACCCCTTTGATGAAATGGATAAATTACATGAAAGATGCAAACTACCAAAGGTCACTCAAGAAGAAATGGATAACCTAAAGAGCCATAAAGCCATTAAAAAAATTAATTGTAATTAAATGACATCCCACAAAGAAAACTCCAGGCCCAAATGGCAACACTGGTGAATTATACCAAACATACAAGGAAGAAATAATACCAATTCTTCAAAAATGCTTCCAGAAAGTTAAAAAGAAGGGAATTCTCCCCAGTTCATTCTATGAGGCAAGCATTACTCTGATACCAAATCTAGACAAAGATATTTGAAGAAAACTACAGCTGATTCTCCTCATGAACATAGATATAAAAATTCTAAATGAAATGTTAACAAATCAAATTAACAACATATAAAAGGATAACATACCATGACCAAGTGGAGTTTACCCTAGAAATGCAAACTTGGTGCAATATTTTAAAAAATAAATCAATGTAATTTACCATACTAATAAAATAAAGAAGAAAAATCATATGCTTATCTCAATAGACACAGGAAAATCATCTTACAAAATCTAACTTCCATATTCAACACATTGACCCATAGAGTCACTTCAAACCCAATAAAAATCTTCACATGATTTTTTTGGTAGAAATTGATGGGTTTATTCTAAAAATAAGAATATTTTTATTCTTATCGAACATGAACTTATTTTAAGACAAGAAATTAAAACTGTAGTATAATCAAGACAATACAGTATTGATGTAAAGATACACAGGTCAGTGGATCACAGAGTCCAGAAATAGACCCACATATATTTGATTAACTGATTTCTGACAAAGGTACTAAAATAATTCAGTGGAGAAAGGATAGTGTTTTGAACAAATGGTGAAAGAAACAAAGAAAGAAAGAAAGAAAGAAAGGGAAAGAAAGGTAGAAGGGAAGGAGGGAAGGAAGGAAGGAAGGAAGGAAGGAAGAAAAGAGGTAGGGAGGAAGGAGGAAGGAACAGACACACAACTTTGTACCTTGTACCTTGTACCATATACAAAAGTTAACTCAATGCATCATAGACCTAAACGTAAAACCTAAAACTGTAAAATTTCTACAAGAAATAATAAGAGAAAATCTTTGTGACCTTGGGTTAGGCAAGAGTTTTTTAGACACAACACCAAAAGCACAATCTATGAAAGAAAAAAAATATATGTTGGACTTTATCAAAATTAAAAACGTCTGCTGTTTGAAGACCCTGTTAAGATAATGAAAAAACAAGTGGCAGACTAGTTACTAGTTTGTTAATGATAAATCTGTAATTTATCTGATAAAGAATTTGTATGCAGAATACATAAAGAACTCTCAAAATGTAATAACAGGAAAAAAAACAATAAAAATGGGTAAAATATTTGAACAGATACTTCATCAGAGAAGATATAAGGATGGCAAATAAGCACACGAAAAGATACTTATCATCATAGTCTTTAGGGAAGTGCAAATTAAAACAACAATGAGATACCAATACACACCTTTTGGAATGACTAACATTCGAAAGACGGGGCATACCAAGAGTTGACCAGGATGTAGAGGAACTAGAACTCTCATACACTGCTGGTGAAAATGTAAAATAGTAAAATCCTTTTGAAAAATAGTTGGTCATTTCTCAAAAACTTATACACCATATGACCCAGCCATTTCAATTCGAGGTATTTACCCAAGAGAAAATAAAGCATGTGTCCATATAAGGATACATAAGTGTTTCTATAGGCTATATTAATCTTCTATTGCTGCATGACAAATGCCCACAAATTTTAGTAGCTTAAAAACAACATACACTTAACTCAGTTTCCATGAGTCAGGAGTCCAGTCATGGCTTAGCTGGATGCTCAGGATCTCACAAAGCTGCAAGCAAGGTGTTGGTCATGCTGCAGTCCTTTCTGGAACTCAGGCATTTTTCGTAACTCACATGGTTGTTGACAGATTCAATTTCTTGTGGTTATAAGGCCAAGGTCACTATTTTATTGCTGGCTGTCACCCAGAGGCTACTCTCAGCTCCTAGAAGCAGTGAGCAGTTCCTGGCCATGCAGCCTTCTTATTCTTACAACATGGCAGCTTACTTCCTCAAAGCCAGCAGGAGAATCTCTCTCCAGTCTGCTAAAATGGAGTCCTATATAATGTAACATAATTGACAAAGGTGACTATCCAATCACCTTTGTCATATTCTATTGGCTAGAAAAAAGTCACAGGTTCTGTTCACACTCAAGGAGAAGGGATTATACAAGAGCATGACTCACTGTGTCATTTTAGGGTGAAATTCCACAGCAGTTTTTATATTTGTAACAGTCTCCAGTTGGAAACAACTCAAATGTCCCTTAACAGGTGAATGGATAAACAAATCGTGGTATATCTATATAGTAGAATACTACTCAACAGTAAAGAAGAATGATATACACAAAACATGAATCAATCTCAAAATAATTGTGTTGAGTGAAAGAAGCTAGAAAAAAACAAGTATTTACAGTGTGATTCCATTTATATAAAAATCTGAAAAACACACACTAATCTATAATGACAGAAAGCAGATCAGGGATCATCCAGGAATGAGAATCAAGGGCAGGAAGTGCCCAGACAGGAGAGAGACATTACAAAGAGGAAGGAGGAAACTTTTGGGGGTGACAGATATATTCACAACCTGAATAGTAGTGATGATTACATGGCTGTATCATATATCAAAACTTATCAAACTGTACACTTGATCCCGCATGCAGCAACTAAAAAAAAAGATCCCACACACTGCTACTAAGCAAGCGGCAATGAAGATCCCAGGTGCCGCAGCTAAGACTCAGCTAGCCAAATAAATAAATATTAAATAGTTCAATTAATTGTATGTCAACCATACCTTACTGAAGCTGTTTAAAAAACAAAACAAAAAAAACTCTAACATCTTCTTCCAGAATCAATTCTCTCAAGATATTCCTGCTTGCTAATAAAAGCTTCCCTTTTTGTCACTTTTAAATTACCAATTTGCTAAGTTTTCCAAATTTATTTTTTACAGCATATTCTAAGACAGTGAAACAGGAGCTTTTGTTTGAGGTGGAAAAATTGTGGCAACTGTTGCTATGTGGGTCTTATGAGATATCTGAAAATGGAGCCTATCTGGTTGGCTTACACTTTGAAGGTTTAGTGGGAGAGTCAGATGTGCAAATGGACAATTTCAATATAACTGCACACACCTACACACACTCTATGGAGAGCCTGGGGTGGGTATGTGGTGTGCAGAGAAGACTTTGTGGAGACAGCATCTGAATTAAGTTTCAGGGGATGAATGGGAGTTGGCCAAGTGAAGAAGGGAAAAGGCATTCCATGTAGAGAAAATGGCATAAGCAACAGCAAGGGAGCAGGAAAGAGCATGTTACACGTGGGAAAGCAGAAGGCACAAGGTGGGGAGTTGTGGTGGATGAGGTTGGAGAGGGTGGGTGATGGCTGACATGATGGACATTATGATTTGGACAATACCTTTCAGGCAGAAAATTTCAGCACTCTGAAGAATTTTAGGCAGGTAAATGATATCACCAAAGAAAAGAATAATCTCATCTGTGGACGAAAAGGACTTCGTAATACACAGTGATTGTAAGGACCGGAATGAGAAGATGGATTTAAGACATCTAAAGGGCTTATAATATTTTGGATTTAAGACATCTAAAGGGCTTACATTTTGTAAGCCCTCGTGATCAACTGGCCATAAGTGAAGCAGAGAAGTCTATAGTGATCCCCAAGGTTTTATCTTGGGGTCCTTCCATTAACTGAAAAGAGGAGTACAAGAGGCAGAAGGAGGTCTTCTGGGGTGGGATGAAGAGAAAGAAATGAGTTTAAGCTGGGCTTACTGAGTTTCAGATGCGTCGGGAAGTTGAGGCAAAGATGCCTTTTAAGGCAGGTAGAAAAAGGTCAGAGAATGAGTACGCGTGGGTGGTACAACTCTCATGGTGGCGGGACTGTCCCAGAAAAATGTGTAGAGAAGAGCATTGGACTAGAGCCCAAAAAACCTTCCACTAAGGGCTAGGGGTAGCAGGGAAATCCCTACTGAAGACCCCCAATGAACAGCCAGAGATACAGTGAAGGTAACTAAATTAACTATCCTGTTCTGTTAACTAATGTCTCCATTCCAAAGACTTGTTCTCTCCCTACCTCCCCCCACCACGCACTTTTGCTCCCAGTCTTCTGGTTGCAGGAAAAGTCAGCAACAAATGGAACTTCTTTGTCCTGAAAGAAAAGATTAAATAGACAAGACAAAATACAATATGAGGCAGCTGATATCACGGAAATATTTTTCGTTGACTGTTCTGGTCTTTTCGGGTTTGATTCCTCAGTGACTGCTATTTATCTGTTGACATTCCGCATGCTTGTCCTCCTAGAAAACCACCAGAGGAGTCAGAGGCCCAGCCCCTCTTGTTGTGACCATCAGCAAGATGCATCTTGGAGCTACAGTCTATAGTTTCACTGAGGTACAAGATAGGCCATTCACAGTGGCTCTTTTATTGGATGTAGAAAGAACTGTAACTGTTACCAAGCTAGGTGGGGGTTGTGAAATTGGCTCTTGACTGTACTTGGACTCTGATAAAAGGAGGGGGAGATCCAAGATGGCGGCCGGAGTTTTGTGGTCCTGGTTGGGGAGGATAACAACTGTCTGGCACTACAACCTGCTAAGGCCTTATTTTCTGAACTACCACAGGCAGACTTGGAAATATCTACCGGCCAGGGAAGTGCCCAGACATCAAAGTACATATAACAGAGCTTCTGTCTTTTTTTTCATAAATACTAAAATCAGTTTCTCTAGAAATGAGGGACAGACCTATTTAATACCTAGATCCAAGTTTGGATGGATGGATAGATAGATAGATAGATAAATTTGTGGTGTTTGTAGGGAGAACTGCGTGTGTAGGTAGGTAAGCCTCAAAAATAAGTCTCTCTTAAGGCAAGGCCATAAACATTAAAAAAGAGAGAGAAAAGTGATCAATAATATCCAATATAGCCTAGAGGCCCAGTAAGATAAGGTATTAGTTGAACTGGGGCAATATGGAAGTTTTTGGTGATCACAGTGAATTTTAACCTAGTAGTATAAGCAGAAGATAGATTTTATTGTGCATTGGGTGCAAACATGAAGTGAACTACAGAAATAGAGAGCAAATGATAGATTACTATTAATCTGAGAAATTATGAATGATATAGTGTTGAAGGAAGTAGAAATACAGGGTCAAAGGTAGAGACACAGTTTAGAATAGGAGAGAACCGAGTATATTTGCAGATTGGGGTTACACAGCAAAAAGAGAGAGAGAAAATAAAGATATGAGAATTGGAGGTGATGGTTAGTTAAGGTCGAAGAGAAAATAGAGCATGGACTCTGGGAGAAAGCAGAAGAGGAACACTGGTGGACTGGACAGGTGACATCTTGTCCCTTGAATACAGAGGAAGCAAGACACTAAACCAGACACATGGAGATCAATGTATAGATCCCCTACTTGGGTTAATGTCCAGCCTCTGAAGCTCCTGAGTGCTCCCCTCCAATACCAGCCTCTTCCTCACCCAAGTTCTGCCTGCAAAAATGTGTGTCCAGTAGCCTAACAATGCTGGGTATAACACCACTGATTGGAAAACCACAATGAACACTGCTGCTTGGCTAACTTAGGGTCAAACAATGAAGGAGAGCTCAAAAAATCTAAAACAATATATTCGTTGATTTGCACTTATATTTCTAATTTGTTCTTGCAGTGATAGGATGAGACCAACTTGAAGAAAAAATGGAATCCAAGTTGTGAGAGCCTTCCAAAGTTGCTCCATGAAGTTGAGCTGTGGTTGAGGCTGTTAACTTTTTAAATCCTTGAGCATTAGGCTTAGTCTTCCAAAGCATCTGTATCAAGAGTGTTGGTCCAGGCAACCAGATCTTCCACTTCTTCTTCCCATGGCTCATTTGTGCTAACATCATCTGGTAAAACTTTTCTCTTCCATCGCTCCTTTGTTTCATCCATCTTTGTGACGATATCTGTTTCAGTTTGTGAATCAGGAAAAGTTTGAACTATAATGGGAAATACAAAAAACAGCAATTTAATAGACACGGCAGGAAAAACAATAAAAAGAAAGTGTCCCTGCATTTGTAGCATAATGCCTAAGATCATCTAAATGAATGCAAGTAACCTTTTTAAAGTTTCTAAATTTCACATTTTGCAATGAACTTATTTGTCATGAATCATTCTTTCCCTTTTGGTCAATCTTTCTATGCTCATACATGTACTGAGCCCCTGCTAAGTGCCAGTAGATGTATAAGGGAAAAGGCGTCCATGAGTGATTCCGCAGCGTAAGGATGGAATCACCATGTCTAAGTGAAAACAGACTTGGACTTTGACAGGGAAGGAGAAATTTGCTAAACAGAGAGGGGCAGAGAAGGGAGATGGGAGCACTTTAGATAAAGGACACAGCAAAGACCAAGGCACAAAGGCATGAGAGAACCTGACAGTTTTGGAAGTATACAGAGTTGACTCTTCAGTATTTATGCTCTGCCAGGTGCTGCGCTAAGCATGTGCTACATGTAAAATATAACTTAGACACAATGCTTATGATGGGCGGTATTATTTCCTTTATTTTATTTTATTTTATTTATTTATTTTTTTTCTTTTTGCGGTATGTGGGCCTCTCACTGTTGTGGCCTCTCCCGTTGCGGAGCACAGGCTCCGGATGCGCAGGCCCAGCGGCCATGGCTCACGGGCCCAGCCGCTCCGCGGCATATGGGATCCTCCCAGACCGGGGCACGAACCCGTATCCCCTGCATCGGCAGGCGGACTCTTAACCACTGCGCCACCAGGGAGGCCCTTTCCTTTATTTTAAAGATGAGGAAATTGATACTGAGTAGCCTGCAGTAACTTGCCCAAGGACGTCCAGCTAATAATAGTTAATTCTACATCCATTGGATCCAAAATCACTGTGTTATAGTGTGTGGAAAGTTCAGTGGAGCTGGCTAGTCAGGCTGAGCCCAGGTTAGGAAAGCCTCATGTGTCACACAAAGAAGTTTTATCTTTCTTGCATGGGTCTTGTAAATAGGGAAATAAATTGATTATATTTTAAAAGAAGAATATAGATATAGTATTTATATTTCTCAATACTTCCACTCAGCGAGGGGAACTTGCTTTCTAGGGGTGAACCCTAGTTGGTGCTATTTATGTTCTGCTACCCCTAAAGCCCCACTGTACTCTCCTCTCCCTGCATAGTTATTGCCACCTAACTCATTGCCCAGAATGTGGTCCAGGACAAATTCTGTTGGTTTCATATGTTTATTTCCCCAATTATGTACCAAATGAACCTTGTAATATCCATTGTCTTCCAGTTGTACTATAGACAAGGGTTATGAATGAATTGTTCTCTCGGTCTCTTTGGTTTATGGAAAGAGTTATAGACGGATTTGAGTTTAGACAGCTGCCATCATCCTATAAGAGGCCTGAGGTCCCTAAAGATTGAGTTCTTATTTTTATATTTTAATATTAATATCTAGTTATTATTTTTTGTTAGTTTCTGCTTTATAACAAAGTGACTCAGTTATACATATACATATGTTCCCATATTTCTTCCCTCTTGCGTCTCCCTCCCTCCCACCCTCCCTATCCCACCCCTCTAGGTGGTCACAAACCACCTAGCTGATCTCCCTGTGCTATGCGGCTGTTTCCCACTAGCTATCTATTTTACGTTTGGTAGTGTATATATGTCCATGCCACTCTCTCACTTTGTCATAGCTTACCCTTCCCCCGCCCCATACCCTCAACTCCATGCTCTAGTAGGTCAGTATCTTTATTCCCATCTTACCCCTAGGTTCTTCATGACTTTTTTTTCTTAGATTCCATATATATGTGTTAGCATACGGTATTTGTTTTTCTCTTTCTGACTTACTTCACTCTGTATGACAGACTAGGTCTATCCACCTCACTACAAATAACTCAATTTCGTTTCTTTTTAGGGCTGAGTAATAGTGCATTGTATATATGTGCCACATCTTCTTTACCCATTCATCTGTTGATGGACACTTAGGTTGCTTCCATGTACTGGCTATTGTAAATAGAGCTGCAATGAACATTTTGGTACATGACCCTTTTGGAATTATGGTTTTCTCAGGGTATATGCCCAGTAGCGGGATTGCTGGGTCGTATGGTAGTTCTATTTGTAGTTTTTAAAGGAACCTCCATAATGTTCTCCATAGTAAATGTATCAATTTACATTCCCACCAACAGTGCAAGAGGATTCCCTTTTCTCCACACCCTCTCCAGCATTTATTGTTTCTAGATTTTTTGATGATGGCCATTCTAACTGGTGTGAGATGATATCTCATTGTAGTTTTGATTTGCATTTCTCTAATGATTAATGATGTTGAGCATTCTTTCATGTGTTTGTTGGCAGTCTGTATATCTTCTGTGGAGAAATGTCTATTTAGGTCTTCTGCCCATTTTTGGATTGGGTTGTTGGTTTTTTTGTTATTGAGCTGCATGAGCTGCTTATAAATTTTGGAGATTAATCCTTTGTCAGTTGCTTCATTTGCAAATATTTTCTCCCATTCTGAGCTTTGTCTTTTGGTCTTGGTTATGGTTTCTTTTGCTGTGCAAAAGCTTTCAAGGTTCATTAGGTCCCATTTGTTTATTTTTATTTTTATTTCCATTGCTCTAGGAGGTGGGTCAAAAAGGATCTTGCTGTGATTTATGTCATACAGTGTTCTGCCTATGTTTTCCTCTAAGAGGTTGATAGTGTCTGGACTTACATTTAGGTCTTTAATCCATTTTGAGTTTATTTTTGTGTATGGTGTTTGGGAGTGTTCTAATTTCATACTTTTACATGTCCCTGTCCAGTTTTCCCAGCACCACTTATTGAAGAGGCTGTCTTTTCTCCACTGTATATTCTTGCCTCCTTTATAAAAGATAAGGTGACCATATGTGCATGGGTTTATTGCTGGGCTTTCTATCCTGTTCCATTGATCTATCTTTCTGTTTTTGTGCCAGTACCATACTGTCTTGATTACTGTAGCTTTGTAGTATAGTCTGAAGTCAGGGAGCCTGATTCCTCCAGCTCCATTTTTCATTCTCAAGATTGCTTTGGCTATTCGGGGTCTTTTGTGTTTCCATACAAATTGTGAAACTTTTTGTTCTAGTTCTGTGAAAAATGCCAGTGGTAGTTTGATAGGGATTGCATTGAATCTGTAGATTGCTTTGGGTAGTAGAGTCATTTTCACAATGTTGATTCTTCCAATCCGAGAACATGGTATATCTCTCCATCTATCTGTATCATCTTTAATTTCTTTCATCAGTCTTATAATTTTCTGCATACAGGTCTTTTGTCTCCTTAGGTAGGTTTATTCCTAGATATTTTATTCTTTTTGTTGCAATGGTAAATGGGAGTGTTTCCTTGATTTCACTTTCAGATTTTTCATCATTAGTATATAGGAATGCCAGAGATTTCTGTGCATTAATTTTGTATCCTGCAACTTTACCAAATTCATTGATTAGCTCTAGTAGTTTTCTGGTAGCATCTTTAGGATTCTCTATGTATAGTATCATGTCATCTGCAAACAGTGACAGCTTTACTTCTTCTTTTCCCATTTGGATTCCTTTTATTTCTTTTGCTTCTCTGATTGCTGTAGCTAGAACTTCCAAAACTATGTTGAATAATAGTGGGGAGAGTGGGCCACCTTGTCTTGTTCCTGTTCTTAGTGGAAATGGTTTCAGTTTTTCACCATTGCGGATGATGTTGGCTGTGGGTTTGTCATGTATTGCCTTTACTATGTTGAGGAAAGTATCCTCTATGCCTACTTTCTGCAGGGTTTTTAGCATAAATGAGTGTTGACTTTTGTTGTAAGCTTTCTCTGCATCTATTGAGATGATCATATGGTTTTTCTCCTTCAGTTTGTTAATATGGTGTATCACATTGATTGATTTATGAATATTGAAGAATCCTTGCATTCCTGGAATAAACCCCACTTGATCATTTTGTATGATCCTTTTAATGTGCTGTTGGATTCTGTTTGCTAGTATTTTGTTGAGGACTTTTGCATCTATGTTCGTCAGTGATATTGGCCTGTAGTTTTCTTTCTTTGTGACATCTTTGTCTGGTTTTGGTATCAGGGTGATGGTGGCCTCATAGAATGAGTTTGGGAGTGTTCCTCCCTCTGCTATATTTTGGAAGAGTTTGAGAAGGATAGGTGTTAGCTCTTCTCTAAATGTTTGATAGAATTTGCCTGTGAAGTCACCTGGTCCTGGGCTTTTGTTTGTTGGAAGATATTTAATCACAGTTTCAATTTCAGTGCTTGTGATTGGTCTGTTTATATTTTCTATTTCTTCCTGATTCAGTCTCGGAAGGTTGTGCATTTCTAAGACTTTGTCCATTTCTTCCAGGTTGTCCATTTATTGGCATAGAGTTGCTTGTAGTAATCTCTCATGATCTTTTGTATTTCTGCAGTGTCAGTTGTTACTTCTCCTTTCTCATTTCTAATTCTGTTGATTTGAGTCTTCTCCCTTTTTTTCTTGATGAGTCTGGCTAAGGGTTTATCAATTTTGTTTACCTTCTCAAAGAACCAGTTTTTAGTTTTATTGATCTTTGCTATCATTTCCTTCATTTCTTTTTCATTTATTTCTGGTCTGATCTTTATAATTTCTTTCCTTCTGCTAAACTTGAGGGTTTTTTGTTCTTCTTTCTCTAATTGCTTTAGGTGCAAGGTTAAGTTGTTCATTTGAGATGTTTCCTGTTTCTTAAGGTAGGATTGTATTGCTATAAACTTCCCTCTTAGAACTGCTTTTGCTGTTCAAAATCCCATATAACAAAATCAAAATCCCATATAACAAAATCAAAATCCCATAGGTTTTGGGTCGTCGTGTCTCCATAGTCATTTGTTTCTAGGTATTTTTTGATTTCCTCTTTGATTTCTTCAGTGATCACTTCGTTATTAAGTAGTGTATTGTTTAGCCTCCATGTGTTTGTATTTTTAACAGCTCTTTTCCTGTAATTGATATCTAGTCTCATAGTGTTGTGGTCAGAAAAGATACTTGGTACGACTTCAATTTTCTTAAATTTACCAAGGCTAGATTTATGACCCAAGATATGATCTATCCTGGAGAATGTTCCATAAGCACTTGAGAAAAATATGTATTCTGTTGTTTTTGGATGGAATGTCCTATAAATATCAGTTAAGTTCATCTTGTTTAATGCATCATTTAAAGCTTGTGTTTCCTAATTTATTTTCATTTTGGATGATCTGTCCATTGGCGAAAGTGGGGTGTTAAAGTCCCCTAGTATGATTGTGTTACTGTTGATTTTCCCTTTTATGGCCGTTAGTATTTGCCTTATGTATTGAGGTGCTACTATGTTGGGTGCATAAATATTTACAATTGTTATACCTTCTTCTTGGATTGATCTCTTGATCATTATGTAGTGTCCTTCTTTGTCTCCTGTAATAGTCTTTATTTTAAAGTCTATTTTGTCTGATATGAGAATTGCTACTCCAGCTTTCTTTTGATTTCCATTTTCATGGAATATCTTTTTCCATCCCCTCACTTTCAGTCTGTATGCGTGCCTTCGTCTGAAGTGGGTCTCTTGTAGACAGCATATATATGGGTCTTGTTTTTGTATCCATTCAGCCAGTCTATGTCTTTTGGTTGGAGCATTTAATCCATTTACATTTAAGGTAATTATCGATATGTATGTTCCTATTCCCATTTACTTAATTGTTTTGGATTTGTTATTGTAGGTCTTTTCCTTCTCTTGTGTTTCTTGTCTAGAGAAGTTCCTTTAGCATTTGTTGTAAGCTGGTTTGGTGGTGCTGAACTCTCTCAGCTTTTGCTTGTCTGTAAAGGTTTTAATTTCTCCATCAAATCTGAATGAGATCCTTGCTGGGTAGAGTAATCTTGGTTCTAGGTTTTTCTCCTTCCTCACTTTAAATATGTCCTGCCACTCCCTTCTGACTTGCAGAGTTTCTGCTGAAAGATCAGCTGTTAACCTTATGGGGATTCCCTTGTGCGTTATTTGTTGTTTTTCCCTTGTTGCTTTTAATATGTTTTCTTTGTATTTAATTTTTGATAGTTTGATTAATATGTGTCTTGGCGTGTTTCTCCTTGGATTTATCCTGTATGGGACTCTCTGTGCTTCCTGGACTTGATTAACTATTTCCTTTCGCTTATTAGGGAAGTTTTCAACTATAATCTCTTCAAATATTTTCTCATTCCCTTTCTTTTTCTCTTCTTCTTCTGGGACCCCTATAATTCGAATGTTGGTGCATTTAATGGTGTCCCAGAAGTCTCTGAGACTGTCCTCTGTTCTTTTCATTCTTTTTTCTTTATTCTGCTCTGCAGTAGTTATTTCCACTATTTTATCTTCCAGGTCACTTATCTGTTCTTCTGCCTCAGTTATTCTGCTATTGATCCCTTCTAGAGTATTTTTAATTTCATTTATTGTGTTGTTCATCATTGCTTGTTTCCTCTTTAGTTCTTCTAGGTCCTTGTTAAATGTTTCTTGCATTTTCTCTATTCTATTTCCAAGATTTTGGATCCTCTTTACTATCATTATTCTGAATTCTTTTTCAGGTAGACTGCCTATTTCCTCTTCATTTGTTAGGTCTGGTGGGTTTTTACCTTGCTCCTTCATCTGCTGTGTGTTTTTCTATCTTCCCATTTTGCTTATCTTATTGTGTTTGGGGTCTCCTGTTTGCAGGCTGCAGGTTCATAGTTCCCGTTGTTTTCGGTGTCTGTCCCCAGTGGCTAAGGTTGGTTCAGTGGGTTTTGTAGGTTTCCTGGTGGAGGGGACTACTGCCTGTGTTCTGGTGGATGAGGCTGGATCTTGTCTTTCTGGTGGGCCAGTCCACGTCTGGTGGTGTGTTTTGGGGTGTCTGTAGCCTTATTATGATTTTAGACAGCCTCTCTGTTAATGGATGGGGCTGTGTTCCTGTCTTGCTAGTTGTTTGGCATAGGGTGTCTGGCACTGTAGCTTGCTGGTCGTTGAGTGAAGCTGGGTCTTGGTGTTGAGATGGAGATCTCTGGGAGATTTTCACCGTTTGATATTACGTGGAGCTGGGAAGTCTCTTGTGGATCAGTGTCCTGAAGTTGGCTCTCCCACCTCAGTGGCACAGCCCTGACGCCTGGCTGGAGCACCAAAATCCTGTCCTCCACATGGCTCAGAATAAAAGGGAGAAAGGAAGGAAGGAAGGAAGGAAGGGAGGGAGGGAGGAAGGGAGGGAGGAAGGAAGGAAGGAAAGAAAGAGAAAGAAAGGAAGGAAGAAAGGAAGGAAGGAAGAGGATAAAATAAAATAAAGTAAGATAAAATAAAATAAAGTTATTAAGATAAAAAATAATTATTAAGGAAAAAAAATTAAAAAGTAAAAAAAAAAAAAAAGAAAAAACCCGCAGACCGTCAGAACCCTAGGACAAATGGTGAAAGCAAAGCTATACAGACAAAATCTCACACAGAAGCATATACATACACACTCACAAAAGGAGGAAAAGGGGAAAAATAATATATCTTCTAGCTATTATTAATTTAAAATTAAATTCTGTCTTTCCCTTGAGAAAATATTCTCTATGAACGTATCATTGATGGAATAATGGTACTTCTTTCTAACCATGTTTGAGCTGTTCTAAATTCATATGCTTTTGGTCACAAGAAATACAGAGCCCAATTCAAACCAGTTTAAACAACAGAGAAATGTCTTATCTCACAGAAGAAGATCAGAGGTAGGGCAAGACTGAATGATACAGTGACTCAACAATGTCATTCAGGACAAGTTCTTTCCACTACTCTGCTTTACCATCTCTGGCATTGTCTTCATCTTCAGAGTCACAGCAAGAGAGATGTGGCCATTCTAGTACTCGTATCAAACACAGCAACATCCAGAGGAATAAAGGGGTCTTTTCTCCAGGGTCTCATTTTTAAGAGTAGGAAAACTACCCCTGGAAGGACCTAGTATATTTCCTCTCAGGCTGGGTTGTGTCACACCCTACTCCTAAACCAGTCACTGGCAAGGGAAATGGGATTACCATGATTGGGTAGTCAGTTGTTGGAGTGGAATGAATGTTGGGAGTCAATGACCTTGACCATTGCCCTCTTAGTTTCTGTGCTTTTAAAAAAAACAAAACAAAACAACACTCCCAGGAAGCATAAAAAGAAATCCTAGCTAGATTAGCAGATCATAATGTAAAACAAACATAAAAATGTTTCCTCATGATACAGAAGAAGTAAACATTATTTTGAACCTTTTTCCTCCAGAAAATCTTAAGCATTACAAATCTCTCTGAGAAACCTTGGATTTACTGATTGGAATCAATAACAATAACTTTGTTACTATGTTAAAATAAGTTACAGAAACACAAATTCTAATTGCCTTACGGTTTGCATGCCTTTCTTGGGATGGATCCTCAAAACCCTGCTTCTTAAAATTTTTTCTAATCCTAAAATAATTTAGTTAGTGAAGATGCTAAGTTCTGTTCTGATTGGTGGGCTCTGATTATTGCCCAATGGTTTATTTCCATTCACTTCTGTATCAGTTTGAGTTCAGTTAGAAGAACAAAGCCCTGGAGGGCAGAGTCAAGATGGTGGACTAGGAGGTTGCGGAATTCGTGTCTCTGCACAACTAGGGCACCTACCAGTCACTGGTGGGGGACCACAGACACCTAAGGGGACGGGAGGAACCCCAAACAACCAGTTGTTTCAATTATATTTTTATTTTTCCTAATATATTTTTTATCTTTCTAATTTTATTTTGTTTTTTATTCTTTGTTATTGTACTGCTCCTTTTTTGCCCCCTTTTTTTTTTTTTTTGCCTCACCACACGGCTTGGAGGATCTTGGTTCCCAGGCTGGAGGTCAGGCCTGAGCTCCTGTGGTGGGAGCTCTGAGTCCAAACTGCTGGACTAACAGAGAACCTCAGACCCCAGGGAATATTAATTGGAGTGAGGCCTCCCAGAGGTCCTCATCTTGGCACCAAGACCTGGCTCTGTCCAACTGTTTGCAAACTCCACTGCTGGACTCCTCAGGCCAACCAGTAAGACAGGAATATAGCACCACCCATCAAAAAAAAAAAAAAAAAAAAAAAGAAAGAAATGCCAAAAAAGTACGTTACAGCTGAAGGAGCAAGGTAAAAACCTACAAGACCAAATAAATGAAGATGAAATAGACAACCTACTTGAAAAAGAATTCAGAGTAATGATAGTAAAAACGATCCAAAATCTCAGAAACAGAATGAAGAAAATACGAGAAATATTTAACAAGGATCTAGAAGAACTAAAGAGCAAACAAACAGTGATGAACAACACAATAACTGAAATGAAAAATACTGTAGAAGGAATCAACAGCAGAATAACTGAGGCAGAAGAACGGATAAGTGACCTGGAAGAAAAAATGGTGGAAATAACAGCCAGGGAGCAAAATAAAGAAAAAAGAATGAAAAGAATTGAGGACAGTCTCAGAGACTTCGGGGACAACATTAAACACACCAACATTCGAATTATAGGGGTCCAGAAGAAGAAGAAAAAAGAAAAGGTGTGAGAAAATATTTGAAGAGATTATAGCCAAAAACTTCCCTAACATGGGAGAGGAAAGAGTCAATCAAGTCCAAGAAGTGCAGAGAGTCCCATACAGGATAAACCCAAAGAGAAACATGCCGAGACACATATTAATCAAACTATCAAAAATTAAATACAAAGAAAAAATATTAAAAGCAGCAAGGGAAAAGTAACAAATAACATACAAGGGAATCCCCATGAGGTTAACAGCTGAGCTTTCAGCAGAAACTCTGCAAGCCAGAAGGGAGTGACAGGACATATTTAAAGTGATGAAAGGGAAAAACCTAGAACCAAGATTACTCTTCCCAGCAAGGATCTTATTCAGATTGGATGGAAAAATCAAAAGCTTTACAGACAAGCAAATGCTAGGAGAATTCAGCACCATCAAACCAGCTTTACAACAAATGCTAAAGGAACTTCTCTAAGTGGGAAACACAAGAGAAGAAAAAGACGCACAAAAGCAAACCCAAATCAATTAAGAAAATGGTAATAGGAGCATACATATCGATAATCACCTTGAACATAAATGGATTAAATGCTCCAACCAAAAGACACAGACTGGCTGAATGGATACAAAAACAAGGTCTTTATATATGCTGTCTACAAGAAACCCACTTCAGACCTAGGCACACATACAGACTGAAAGTGAGGGGATGGAAAAAGCCATTCCATGCAAATGGAAATCACAAGAAAGCTGGAGTAGCAACACTCATATCAGATAAAATAGACTTTAAAATAAAGACTGTTACAAGAGATAAGGAAGGACACTACATAATGATCAAGGGATCAATCCAAGAAGAAAACATAACAATTATAAATATTTATGTACCCAACATAGAAGCACCTCAACACATAAGGCAAATGCTAACAGCCATAAAAGGAGAAGTCGACAGTAACACAGTAATAGTGAGGGACTTTAACACCCCACTTATACCAACAGAGAGATAATCCAGACAGAAAATAAATAAGGAAACACAAGCTTTAAATGACACAATAGATCTGATAGACTTAATTGATATTTTTAGGACAATCCACCCGAAAGTGGAAAAAAACACTTTCTTCTCAAGTGCACAAGGAACTTTCTCCAGAATAGAGCACATATTGGGTCACAGAACAAACCTTGGAAAATTTAAGAAAACTGAAATCGTATCAAGCATCTTTTCCAACTACAACGTTATGAGATTAGAAATCAATTACAGGGAAAAAAACAGTAAAAAACACAAATACATAAAGGCTAAACAGTGCTCTGCTAAATAATCAAGAGACCACTGAAGAACCCAAAGAGGAAATAAAAAAATACCTAGAAACAAATGACAACAAAAACACGATGATCCAAAGCCTAAGGGATGCAGCAAAAGCAGTTCTAAGAGGGAAGTTCATAGCAATTAAGCTCACCTCAAGAAACAAGAAAAATCTCAAATAAACAAACTAACCTTACACCTAAAGCAACTAGAAAAAGAACAAAGAAAACCCAAAATTAGTAGAAGGAAAGAAATAAAAAAGATCGGAGCAGAAATAAATGAAACAGAAACAAAGAAAACAATAGCAAAGATCAATAAAACTAAAAGCTGGTTCTTTGAGAAGATAAACAAAACTGATAAACCTTTAGCCAGACTCATCAAGAAAAAAAGGGAAAGGACTCATATCAATAAAATTAGCAATGAAAAAGGAGAGAATACAACTGACACCATAGAAATACAAAAAGCCATAAGAGACTACTACAAGCAACTGTATGCCAATAAAATGGACAACCTGGAAGAAATGGACAAATTCTTGGAAAAGTACAAGCTTCCAAGATTAAACCAGGAAGAATTAGAAAATATAAACAAACAAATCACAGGCAATGAAATTGAAACTGTGATTAAAAATCTTCCAACAAACAAAAGCCCAGGACCAGATGGCCTCACAGGCAAATTCTATCAAACATTTAGAGAAGAGTTAACACCTAACCTTCTCAAACTCTTCCAAAAAACTGGTGGGAGGAACACTCCCAAACTCGTTCTATGAGGCCACAATCACCCTGATACCAAAACCAGACAAAAATATAACAAAAAAAGAAAATTATAGACCAGTATCACTGATGAACATAGACACAAAAATCCTTAACAAAATACTAGCAAACAGAATCCAATAGCACATTAAGAGGATAATACACCATGATCAAGTGGGATTTATCCCAGGGATTCTTCAATATACACAAATCAATCAGTGTGATATACCATATTAACAAGTTAACAAATTTGTTTTACAATTATTATACAATTAACAAAGTGAAGAATTAAAACCATATGATCATCTCACTATATGCAGAAAAAGCTTTTGACAAAATTCAGCACCCATTTATGAAAAGAACCCTCCAGAAAGTGGGCAGAGAGGGAACCTACCTCAATATAATAAAAGCCATATGTGACAAACCACAGCAAACAACATTCTCAATGGTGAAAAGCTGAAAGCATTTCCTCTGAGATCAGAAACAACAGAAGGATGTCCACTCTCGCCACTATTATTCAACATAGTATTGGAAGTCCTAGCCATAGCAATCAGAGAAGAAAAAGAAAGGGAATACAAATTGGAAAAGAAGAAGTAAAACTGTCACTGTTTGCAGATGATATGATACTATACATAGAAAATCCTAAAGATGCCACCAGAAAGCTACTAGAGCTAATCAGTGAATTTGGTAAGGTTGCAGGATACAAAATTAATGCACAGAAATCTCTTGCATTCCTATACACTAACAACGAAAGATCAGAAAGAGAAATTAAGGAAACACTCCCATTTACCATTGCAACAAAAAGAATAAAATACCTAGGAATAAACCTACCTAAGGATGCAAAAGACCTGTATTCAGAAAACTATAAAACACTGATGAAAGAAATCAAAGGTAACATAAATAGATGGAGAGATATATCATGCTCCTGGATTGGAAGAATCAATATTGTGGAAATGACTATACTACCCAAAGCAATCTACAGGTTCAATGCAATCCCTATCAAATTACCAATGGCATTTTTCACAGAACTAGAACAAGAACTTTTACAATTTGTATGGAAACACAAAAGATCCCGAATAACCAAAGCAATCTTGAGAAAGAAAATCAGACCTGGAGGAATCAGACTCCCTTACTTCAGATTATACTACAAAGCTACAGTATGGTACTGGCATGAAAACAGAAATATAGATCAATGGAACAGGATAGAAAGCCCAGAGGTAAGCCCACGCACCTATGGTCAACTAATGTATGACAAAGGTGGCAAGGATATACAATGGAGAAAGACAGTCTCTTCAATAAGTGGTGTGGGGAAAACTGGACAGCTACATGTAAAAGAATGAAATTAGAACACACCCTAACACCATATACAAAAATAAACTCAAAATGGATTAAAGACCTAAATGTAAGGCCAGACACTATAAAACTCTTAGAGGAAATCATAGTCAGAACACTCTATGACATAAATCACAGCAAGATCCTTTTTGACCCACCTCCTAGAGTAAGGGAAATAAAAACAAAAATAAACAAATGGGACCTAATGAAACTTCAAAGCCTTTGCACAGCAAAGGAAACCATAAACAAGACCAAAAGAATGGGAGAAAATATTTGCAAACGAAGCAATGGACAAAGGATTAATCACCAAAATATACAAGCAGCTCATGCAGCTCAATATCACAAAAACAAACAACCCTAACCAAAAATGGGCAGAAGACCTAAATAGACATTTCTCCAAAGAAGATATACAGATGGCCAACAAATGCATGAAAAGATGCTCAACATCACTAATTATTAGAGAAATGCAAATCAAAACCACAATGAGGTATCACCTCACATGGGTCAGAATGGCCATCATCAAAAAATCTACAGAGAATAAATGCTGGAGAAGGTGTGGAGAAAAGGGAACCCTCCTGCACTGTTGGTGGGAATGTAAATTGATACAGCCACTATGGAGAACAGTATGGAGCTTTGCCATGTGACTTAAAAAACTAAAAATAGAACTACCATATGATCCAGCAATCCCACTACTGGGCATATACCCTGAGAAAACCATAATTCAAGAAGAGTCATGTACCACAGTGTTCACTGCAGCACTATTTACAATAGCCAGGACATGGAAGCAACCTAAGTGTCCATCGACAGATGAATGGATAAAGAAGATGTGGCACATATATACAATGGACTATTACTCGGCCATAAAAAGAAATGAAATTGAGTTATTTGTAGTGAGGTGGATGGACCTAGAATCTGTCACACAGAGTGAAGTAAGTCAGAAAGAGAAAAACAAATACCATATGCTAACACATATATATGGAATGTTTAAAAGCGGTACTGATGAACCTAGTGGCGGGGCAGGAATAAAGTCACAGACGTAGAGAACAGACTTGAGGGCATGGGGGGGGAAGGGGAAGCTGGGGTGAAGTGAGAGTAGCATTGATGTATATACACTACCAAATGTAAAATGGATGGCTAGTGGGAAGCTGCTGCATAGCACAGGGAGATCAGCTCGGTGCTTTGTGATGAGCTAGAGGGATGGGATAGGGAGTGTGGGAGGGAGGCTCAAGAGGGAGGGGATATGGGGATATATGTATACATATAGCTGATTCACTTTGTTGTACAGTAGAAACTAACACAGCATTTTAAGGCATTGATACTCCAATAAAGATGTGAAGAAAAAAAAAGAAAAAGAAAAAGAAAAACAGAGCCCTTACAAGTAATACAAGAATGAAGGGTTCAATATATGAAACAAGGATTATACAGGTGTGGGAAGACCTGGAGCAGTGAGGTCTGGAAGGCCATAGCTGGAGAACCAGAGGAATATGACTGCCTATGTTAGCCTGATGCACTGACATGAGTGGGAAAACCAGCACAAGATGCTGCACACATCTAACCATCCCAAGTGGGACAAACATTGTGAGCTCATGGAGATGTGAAGCCATCACATCTGTAAAGTGAGTTTGTGAAGAGTTGCATGAATCTGTTGTGTCTGAGGAAGCTGCCATGTATAATACACACTTCTCAAGAATGACAGCCTTTTCTCCACTCCCACTTCCAAAATCTCAGATGAATTTTTTCACATTGGCAAACTATGACATGCTAACCCTCTCTGCAAAAGGGAAGCACAGAGTTCATTCCTTTTCCAGCTGAGTCATATTTTCCTTTGGTATCCTGTACAAGTTCCCTCTTGCTATATAATAAACAATCACAAGATCTCAGTGACATCGGACAGCAAGCATTTGTTTAGGTCACGCATCTGCAGGTCAGCTGTGTGTTAGCTTCTGTGGGCTGGGGATGGCTGGGAAGCTTGGGTGGGAAGCTTGGTGACCAGGGGGCTAGTCCAGGCATGTTCTTGTGATGATGGCAGGAGTGAAAAAGAGCAAGTCAAATTGCACAAACCCTTCCCAAACCCTGAGCACATCATACCCACTAATATTCCATAGGTCAAAACAGTCATATGGCAAAGCTCAAAGTCAAGGGTCAAGGGAGTACATTTTGCCCATGGTGGTGGAACAGGATAGGGAGTGAATATTTCTGAACACTAATCTAATTGGCCACAACCTCTTAGGTACAGTCTCTTCTCTCAGCAGTAAGATTAGACACAAAGGAGAGTCTATTCCAATTTCAAAGAGGACATGACTCAGAACTAGAAATCAAATGAGTTTCTGGACATTCCTTAAAATGTTCTCTCTTCCAGCTCACTTTTCTTACTTTTTCTCATTCATCATGAGTTTATCCCCCCTTTTTCCAAAACCACAGGGTTGCTGAAACAGTGACAACTCTACTCCATTCTATCATTCATTCACTCATTTGTTCATGAGCATTGAATGACTACTATATGCCAAGCACCATGCTGAGAGGTAAGCAGCCCCTTCCCTCAAGGAGGTCACGTTCTTTTAAAGGAGACTGGCAGTAAAGAGACCACTATAACATAGCACGTGTGGTGGACAGACTCTTAGCTGGCCTGTCATGATCCCCACATTCTGGTGTTCACACCTTTGTGTAATCTCCTCCCTTTTGAATGTGGGTAGGACTTGCTACTTGCTTCTAATCAATCGAATATGACAAAGGTAATGGAACCTCACTCCCATGATTATGTTATATCATATAAGTTTCTACCTTACTATCAGACTTGTTCTAAAGAATTTCCTTGCTGGCTGGCTGAAGTAGGAGGCTATGCTGGGAAAGCCCACAAGGCGATGAACTGCAGGAAGCCTTAAGAGCAGAGCGAGGCCTCCAGCATACAGCCAGCAAGAAGCTGGGCCCTCGGTCCTAAAGACAAAAGGAAGTGAATTTTGTCAGCAACTTCAGTGAGCTTAAAGCAAGCAAATTCTTCCCTGTTCCAGCCGCCAGATGAGAATGCAGCCCAGCTGACGCCTTGATCACAGCCTTATGAGATCCCAAGCAGAGGATCCTGCTACATCGTGCCTTGGCTGTGGGCACATATAAACTGTGAAATAACAAGTATGTGTTGTTTTAAGCCATTTAGTGTGTGGTAATTTATTACATAGCAATAGAAAACTAATAGAGCATGATAAGACATGATAGAGTGCTATGATGGCTCACAGGGAAAGTTTCCTAGAGAAGGTAATACCTGAGCTGAATCTCAGGATGAGTAGCTACTAGAAAGGAAGAAAAAGGAGGGAATGATGTTGGGAACTTGGGGGTGGGTATATGAGAAAACACAGAGCACCTCTCAAATTTTTTTGAAATGAAGGAGGGAATAAACAACCATGACCTACTAGGTCAGTGTGGTGTTTAGGGTGTAAATAGGGCAAAGAATTTTAGATTCACTTAAAACATAAGCAGATTTGAGCTATAGAAAGCAGTCTGACAAAGCATGGACAGAAATTGTTGTAATCATCAACTTAATGAAATGATCTCTTCCACTGGTGAAAATGGGGGTGGGGAGATGTTGGAGGAGAGAACTGCAGAGAGGAGTAGAGAATTGATGGAGGAAGCAGAGAGTAAGGCCGGAGAAAGCAACATTTCTTACCAATTCTTCCAGGTACCTTGAATCTGGAATAAGGCACAATTGAATGGAGAAGACTGAGGCTGGTAATTTAGAGGATGAATCTGCATGACACACCAAAACAACTAGGAGCAAGAGAAGTAGATACTGAGCTGGGGAAAAGAAAGAGATGGGGGGCAGGACCTTGAACAATCACTGAATGAAGGTTTTGCCTGTGTCTGGCATTTGTAGGCTGTTGTGTTTCAAGGACAGGCAACAGCAAAAGCAGCAGCGAATAGTTTAGAGGACTTCCCAGTTCACAAAGAATTTTTACCTCCATGGAGTCATTTAGTCACAAGAATCCTCTGACGTAGGGAAGGATATTAGAAACAAATATTTACTGAACATCTTCCATGTACCCAGTACTAGCTGAGGATGAAGAAACTGAAGCTCAGAGGTTAAGAGACTCTCCTATAATTACATAGATGTGGTATCTAAACCCAAGTTCTCTGACCCCGAATGTTTTGCTTTCCCTTCTATAGTAGCTGATTTCCATAAGTTACCAGCTCTCTCTTCCTGCTCAAGACCTACCCCCAATCTATACCAAATGTTTCTTTGAAAAAATATTAATTCTAAAAATAGTACCTGAAACATCTCAACTAATATTATTCCTTTCTTTTCAACCATATTGCATGTATCTCTGAATTTAAAATGAGTTCTAGGAATGAGTTTATTTAGTGTTTTGCTTATTTTTGCTGCTTTTATACATTTGAAACTTAGCCTTAGATTTTCAAATTGCGTATTCACCTATCAAAGGCCACAAAACTTGAAAGTATAACCAATTCATTTTTTTCAAAGCTCCAATTCTTATGTAAGTAACTTACTGAATTTATTTTGTTAGAAAGAGTTAAAGCAGCTTTAAAAAGGGAACACAAGATTAGGCCTCACATATCTAAAACTTATTTGAAGTGAATAAAAATTTAAATTTATTATTATGACTAGTATTTCACTTCTAAAAACGAAGTAAAACAAATAGATTGAACTCAGTTTACCCAGAGTTGTACAGAGATAGCTACTTTCAGTTGGATAATTGGTTTTGTGAGGCTTTTTATTTTCTCTAGCAATCCGAGCCATGGCAGCAGCATACCTAGATTAACAAAAAGAAGGAATTATCACCTATGAATATAAATGGAAAGGCCAAACACAATTTTTAGAAAAATAATATAAAAAATCACATCATTGTTAAGTTTTGATGTCAATGTGTTGAATGAGTTAGTGAGTTTTTCTCCCTGTTTTCTCAAAGAGTATGTATAAGGTTTGAATGACCCATTGTTGAAAGTTAGGTAGAAAACACCTATTAAAAACATTTGTACTTAGTAAAGAAGAAGAAGAAGAAGAAGAAGAACAAGAGGAAGAGGAAGAAGAAGGAGGAGAAGGAGAAGCGGAAGAAGAAGAATGAATTTTGGGAAGTGTATATTACTTTTGAGAAAAATAAGACAAATCAAACAAAACAGACAAGCAGAGCAATGGGCTTTGACAATGGTGCCATGCTAAGTATTGACTAATGCAATGGTAAACTGAAATTATTCCAATATGTGTTTTCCAACACAATAGTACTTAGAAAAGTAAACAAATATGGTGTTAGATTAATATTTTAAGAGTAACAAAAACATCATTTGGTATAGCAAGGTATGTTAGCTTCCTGGGAGTGCCATAACAAATTACCACAAACATGGCGACTTAAAATAACAGAAATTTAATCTCTCCCAGTTTCGGAGGCTAAAGTCTAGACCCACGGCGTTGGCAGGACCATGCTTCCCCTGGAGGCTTTAGGGGAGAACCTTTCTTTGCCTCTTCCTAGCTTCTACTGGCTCCCAGCAACCCTAGGTGCCCCTTGGCTTGCAGCTTCGTCACTCTATTCTTGGCCTCCATTGCCACATGGCCTTCTTCCTGGTGTCTCCCTGCCCTCCTCTTCTTAGAAGGACAGCAGTTACTGGACTTAGGGCCCAACTTAGTCTGCTATAGATCATCTTAACTAATCACATCTCCAAAGATCCTATTTCAAAATAAGGTCATAATCTGAGGTTCTGGGTGGACATGAGTTTTGGGGGAACACTGCAACCCTTACACAAGGGAAAAATTCTACCAGAAAAATTCATGACATATCCTGGGAAAAAACCACCACCTGGTAGGAGATATCAAGGAGCCCAAGTCAAGCTACAACAGCATTTCCTTAGAGAAGGAGTTCATATATGGAAATGAAAATTTTTACAAAAATTTCTTTTGGGGATGACTAAATTTTTTAATATATTATGACAAGAAAACTTTTGGTGAAAATATTGTTTATTGTAATTGAAATTAAGTGGAATAGAAATGCTTTTGTCTCACAGGTGTACCTCACTTACACAATACTTCTGAAAAGTTCATTCATTTGAAAAATATTCATTGAGCACATACCTTGTGCCAGGCACTGTTCTAGGAGCTAATGATATGGGAAGAACAAGACAGACAAGGTCCCTGTCCCCATTGAGAGGAGGAAAAAAATAAGCAAATGTGAAAATCAAGATTCATCAGTAGTGATATGCACTATGATGAAAATAAAACCTCCAATAACATGCTGTATGGAGGTGCTGAAAGCAGACATCCTTGCATTGCTCCTGACATTAGGGTCAAAACATTCAGTCTTTTACTATTACGCATGTTGGCTGTAGTATTTTCATAGACGTGCTTTAGAAGGTTGAGGAAGTTCTTTCCTATTCTTAATTTACTGAGAGTTTTTTTTTTTTTTAATCAGGATTTGGTGTTGAAATTTTCTTCACCTACTGAGACGATCATAAGGTTCTTCTTTCTTATTCTATTTTACATTGCTTGAATTTTAAAAATATTAAACCAAGGTTACACTCCTAGCATAAAACTCACTTGGTCATGTATAATCATCATAATTATTTATTATAATTAATTGTGACCAAGTGGGCTTACACAAGGAATGTAACCTTGATTTAACATTTTTAAAAACTCAATATTTAAAATGTTTAAACCATGTTTAAAATGTATATATTTACATTCAGTTTGCTAAACTGTTTTCATCTATGTATAGAAGGTGTATTGATTTGCAGTTTTCTTCATTTGTTTTTGCTTTTCTTATAGTGTCTTTGGTTTTGTTATTGAGGTAATGCTGACTTTATAACATGTATTAGGAAGTACTCCCTTCTCTTCCATTTTCTGAAAGAGTTTGTGTACATTGGTATTATGTTTTCCTTAAATGTCTGGAAAATTCTCCAGTGAAGCCATCTGGCCTTGGACTTGTCTTTGTGTGAAGGCTTTTAGCTATCAATTCTATTTCCTTATTAGACACAGGATTATTTAGGTTATCTATTTCTTTTTAAGTGAGCATTGGTAGATGTCAAGAAATTTGTTCACCTATGTGGTTGAATTTATTGGTATGAAAAAGTCTTTATCTTTGTTTTAGAGACATTTTCACAGAGTATAAAACTCTAGGTTAACCATCTCTTTTATTTATTTATTTAACCATGGAAGAATGATGGCCTTTATTTTCTTCAGAAATAATTTCAAACTTACAAGCACGTTGCAAGAATACTACCAACTCCCATATGCCCTTCCCCCAGATTCCCCAATTGTTCTTTCTTTTAAGCACTTTAAAGTTGCCATCCATTATCTCCTGGCTTCCAAGTTTTCTGACATGAAGTTATTGGTTGTTCTTATCTTTGTTCCTCTACATGCAATGTGTGTGTGTTTTTATCCTTTATTGCTTTTGAGATTTTTCTCTTTATCACTGAGTTACAGCAATTTGATTCCAATGTGCCTTGGAATGGTTTCTTTGTACTTCTGCTTCTTGGGACTTATTGAGCTTCTTGGTCTCTGAGTTTATATTTTTTATCAAATTTGGAAATTTTTCAACCATAATTATTTCTTCATATATTTTTTTCTGTAAGTTTCTTTGGAACACCAGTTACAGGTATCTCACACCACTAAACTATGTCCCACAGCTCACTGAGGCTATTTTTCTTAGTCTTTTTTCTCTCTACGCTTATTTTCAAGAGTTTATATTGCTACATTATCAAGTTCATGAGTTATTTCTTCTTCAGTATCTAACTTACTGTTCTTTCCATACACTGTGTATTTAAAACATTTTTTATTTATTTTATCTCTAGATGTTCCATCGGTCCTTTGTATATCTTCCATTACTTTTCATCACATTCATGACTTTCTTTAGATCCTTGAGTATATTTTATAAGATGTATAAAAGCTGCATTAAGGTCCATATCTACTAATTCTATCATCTCTATTATTTATCAGTCTATTTATATTGATATATTTTCTTTTGGTTATGGATTATATTTTCCTGTTTTTTTGTATGACTTGTCATTTTTGATGGGGTGATGGACAATGTAAATTTTATGTTGCTGGGTGCTGAATTTTGTTATTTTCCTTTATATATAGTTGTCCATTGTTCTGGCATGAAGTTCAGTATCTTACAAATCAGTTTAGTGCTGCAAGGTTTGTGTTTAGCCTTCCATATGGGTCTAAAATAGCCTTTATTTGGAGACAAATACAGCCCTACTCCTAAGGCATGACTCTTCTGAAGTCTCCATCCAACGCCCTTTGAATTAAGAGTTCTTGCTACTCTAACTAGCAGGAACACAAACTATTTCTAGCCTCTGTGAGCCTTGTGTGAATTCCAAAACAAACAAAATCATTAGAATCTTATTTTCCTCAAGGCAAACATGACTTTAGTTAGAAAACAATATTACTTGATCTATGCCTTTTCTCCAATGATAACTCTTTGTCCTCAAAAAACTACATACTATTGATATTTCCTTTTCATTCAAACATTTGCCTTTTTCTAACTGAAAACATAAATTATAAAAACAAAACTGTTTATTGTCACAATTTTTAAATTGCAATTAAAATGACTATAAGGGAAGGTGCCATAATTATTAAGTTAAAAAGTAAAAGAGAAAACCCTAATGCTTGTTCATATTAAATTCTCATATCATTTTGGTGGCTCTGTAAACTGCTGCATGTTCTTGAGAAGTCACTCTATGAACATAACAAGCATCATAAAACTTATTGCATCTAGTAACCAGACTTTTGGTAACATGTTCTAAGGGAATTCTTGGCCTCCTTTTTATTCTTCCCTTCAGGTAAAATATAATCTAATATGCCTATAGGGAACCTTAGCTCTCCTCACTCTCAGCCCTGCTCAGACCAAGGCCTAAGCCGATCCATGTATCACATTTCTGTGGCCACGAGGAGTGGGAGGTATCAGGGGAAATGGGGGGAATGGGGTAGGTTGTTGCAGGGGTGGGCAAGGGGGAGAGGGAGAGAGAGCAAGAGACAGAGAGACCCCTCCCTCAAAAGAGTATTCTACGTGGGAGCAGAGCCAAAGAAGTGATTGCCTTGGTGGGGGAAGCCCGGTACGTGTTTTTGACTCAAAACCCCTCATTCTGAAGAGAGATGTAAGGGGACGCAGCCTTAAGCCATGCTGTTGGTAATAAAGGAGGATCCAGCAGATTCTGTACTGCAACCAGAAATCCATGGTGAAATGTGAGGGCAACATTCTGAGAGAAAAATTGATTAAATGAATCATATCCATAAGAGGGAAACAATAAAGAGTATTAAATTCATTGAAAAAAAAATAGTTGAGAGAACTGGGTGTGTTTATTCCAAAAATAGAAAACTTACGAGCAGGTGGGAGAAAGACATGATGGCTATTTTCTGAGACTTAAAGGGCAAGTCCACAAAACAGAAGAGCCTTATTTGTGTTGTTTCCCAAGACAAGTGGCAGTACTTTCTTTTCTGCCACAGCAGCATCCCTTGAATCATGTCTTCTACCCATATCCAGAGCCAAGCCTAGATCCTCAGTGTCTGAGCTGATTCTGGATCTAATCAAACAAAGCATTCGTTGTAGCATCTGGTAGGCCTGGATTTGAATTTCAGCTCTGTCACTTATTGAGTGTGTGACCTTAGGGAGTTTGTTTTTTAATTTTTTCTGTTAAAATATTCTTTATCAAATGGAGATAATTTCTCATTTTCTGGATGGTTTTGCAGACAAATGTAAAAGCACATGGTAGGTGTTCAAGAAATTCTGTTAAACGAATGAAAGAAATCTGGAATGGTTGAATATCACAAGGTGCTAGATTTAAGCTAGAAATAAGGAAGATTAGAGCTATTTGAATGTTCCTGAAGTACTGAGCTTCCTGTCTCTAAAAACATCTAAGCAGAGATTAAGCAAAATTATTTTTTAAAAGGAATTTTCCTCTTTGCCTATTTTTTTCCATGTCTTTATTTTATTTTTTATTTATTTATTTTTATTTTTTTAACATCTTTATTTGAGTATAATTGCTTTACAATGGTGTGTTAGTTTCTGCTTTATAACAAAGTGAATCAGCTATACATATACATATATCCCCATATCCCCTTCTTCTTGCATCTCCCTCCCACCCTCCCTATCCCCCCCCAGGTGGTCACAAAGCACCAAGCTGATCTCCCTGTGCTATGCAGCTGCTTCCCACTAACTATCTATTTTACATTTGGTAATGTATATATGTCCATGCCACTCTGACTTCGTCCCAGCTTACCCTTTCTACTTCCTGTGTCCTCAATTCCATTCTCTACGTCTGAGTCTTTATTCCTGTCCTGCCCCTAGGTTCTTCAGAACCTTTTTTTTTCTTTAGATTCCATATATATGTGTTAGCATACGGTATTTGTTTTTCTCTTTCTGACTTACTTCACTCTGTATGCATGTCTTTATTTTAAAAGGGACATTTCTTATGCTCATTCTAATGCCAATTCTCTCTTTAACCACTAGATGGCATTCAAGGTTTAATCTTTGGGGAATAAAAAACTAGCATTTCTCCTTAAAAATGCATTAAATATATAATTATGTAAACCTACAAAAACAACGTTTAACTTCAATATCCCTGAAAGGATAGCATAAGCATACATTAAGTTAATGTACTCAGCATAAATATTTTCTATATAATTGGAGAAATTGGAATCAAACATAGCTATGCTAGAGGAAGATCACATATTTTTGTGAGTTAAAACACACACTCAAAAATCAGACACTACAGGAACTTAGAAATAATATATATTAACTCCTTAATTTAAAACACAGTACAACTAAGAGTTTATTTTATAAATATAAGAATGTTTTATGTTGGTAGTTGATATAACACATGCTAATTATTTTATATAGAAGGAAAAAGGAACTAACATTGTTTAATAATAGAATTTAAGATTGACTGAAAAACTGCAAAACTTTTCCACAAAAGCAGACTTTGTGCTAGCAACTGGGTGGGCAATATTTTTACATTTACCTGAAAAACTTAAGCTTTTAATAAGCACATTTTAATGGCAGATAGGAAATAAAGTTTTAGTTTTCAAAAACAATATGTGTTCATCAATAACTGGGCAAGTTGGTTAATCTCTTTGTGCCTCATGTTTCTCTCATTAGTAAACTACAGATAGAGCTACCTCTAGTTTTCCACGATTTCTGTACAGAAACCTAGGGGTGACAATCCAGTTGAAAAGGGAGTCTAGGAAACTTCTCTTGAAGCTATGTCTGTATAATAAGGGAAGTGGTCTGACTTGGAGTGTAGGTTGATTTGTTGTGTCTTTGAAGAAGGCTGATAGATAGTCTCCTGGGTTACACTTAGAGGCGTGTGCTTACACTTAGAAGTATAACTGTCCACTCCACGGTGTGGCCAGTATTACATTAGGAAATGAAGGGAGAATGCCTGGCACACAGTAGGTGCTTCGCCATATTAGTTCCGGTTTCCTTTGTATAGATATTTCAAAGTAGGGACAAGGGCAATATTCTTTCCTGAAGCTACATAGAATGTAAAACTTCTCCAAATTGATAACTTTTATTTAGATAACTTGCTGCCTGACAAAGCTTAGACGACTGGCATTGTTCTTTCCATGATCATATTAGCAATAACTGGTTATAGAGTATGATGTAAAAGTAGTGTTATATGCACTTAAGTAAGGATAGTCAAAAGAATAGCTTCCACTGTTTTCTGACTTTGTATCTTTCACTTTCTCCTGAGAAAATAAATATGAACTATTGATTAGATTCTAGATTCATATTCTTTCCCATGTCTTGGTAGAAATAAAGTATTTGCATGAATAGCCAAAAGACCGGCAAGGCAATAGGAAAGAAAAAAAGGCCTTAGAAATGAACGCCAAACCAAATGATCAGTTAATGAATATTTATGAGTTGCTTATAATGCCAATGAGTTCCTATTAATACTAACTAAAAACATGTGTAAAACTTAAGAATTTGCATAAAATATTCATGACAGTCATTTATATTTCCAGTTTTCAATCACTGTTCTATGACTATACCCTTAGAATACCCAAAATATAACCATAGTCTCTACATTAGAATGGGCACCTTCATTTTACTTTTCCTAAAAGTAACTACCTTCACATTTAATCCTCCTATTAAGTGGGGAAACAGGGTTAAGTATGCATCATTCAAGAAACACTAATTGAGTGCCAGGTACCAGGTTAAGTGCAGAGAATACAAAGCTACAAGAACAGTCCTGCTCTGGTCACTCTGCATGAACAGATGAATCTCCCCACCACAGGTGCTGAAAGAGACAGGAACAGACTGCTACAGAAGGAGAGGATGGGGGGACATGGGAGCCTGAATCATGGACCATTCCACAAAACACAATGGAGTTGGATCTTCATGCCATCCTTGTGGAGCACTTTGCCAGGCTGAAAAGATGACAGGACAGAGAAGGGAAAAGAACCAAGGGCATAATGGGGCTAAAATAAATGTGGTTATGATAGGTGTTGTTTTCTGGTTTCTAGACTGAGAAAATTTCACAATTTTTACATTTCTATTTTTATTCTCTGAAAACGTTGGGGGACATGGGCTTTTGTCACCCCCCTCCTTGGGAACTAATATTTATTGAATGTCCACGTGCCAACACTATGTGGTTTATATATATATATATGATCTCATTCAAGAGATCAAATGCAAAACAAGTTTGCAAGGTAGGTAATACCTCCTTTGAACAGATAAGGAGACAAGTTCAGAGAGGGTAAGAATTTCTCCAAGATCTATCTGACACTACAGCCCATGCCCTTTCCCATGCTGCCTCCAAAGAAAGATTTTCCATGTGAGAACTGAAGGAAAAGCATGAATAATAGCGAACCTCGAGTACTGTGTATGTATTAGTGTATTTAATCCTCACAATCTCCTTGGGAGGTGGGTAGAGTTATTACTGCCATTTAACAGATAAGGAAACTGAGGGACAAAGCAGTCAGATAACATGCCCGAGGTCACAGAGTTGGTAATTGGCAGAGCCAGGATTCAGATGCAAAGAGTCTGGCTCCTGTGTCCCTGCATTTAAGCGCCCCATGTTCCACCTTTTAACTCAGACTGAATCCTAACTTGAGACCCTGCTGGGAAAGATATCCCAGACAGAAAGCACAAAGTGGTGAGAAGATCTTATGTTCCCAAACAATAGTGGAGGAAAAAAAAAAAAAGAATTTAGGGTAGCTTAAGAATCGGGTCTTGATTGATGAGGGGATGGGAGGACAGTAGGAGGAGGGGTATGAGGTCGGAGAGATATGCCTCTCTTTTTCCTGAAGGCTCTGCAGATGAAAGGCTCTCAATTTGCATTTTCTGGGTTTTTTTAAAGGGGACATTTCAGCGCGAGGAAAGTTTTCTCTGTTTTCAAATATTAAAAACAGAGAGATGCAAAAGGTATTATATTGCATGTACACATAGACCAATTACTCACTTGCATAGATTCCCAAACATTTCCTACTTGAAACTCTGAATTGACCAATTTGCTATACCTCATGTATTTTGATGAACATGAGACTTTTAATAATTATTTAAAAAGAAGTTGATTTCACCATACTTTATATTTTTGCATGCTCAAATATTTATGCTGTAATAAAATTATGTAGATAAATGTAATATCTTTTAGACACTTTATTTAAATAATGTTTAAATTAATGTTTTGTTATAATCTGATCTAAATATATTCTCATCAACCACCAGATGGCATAAGGTGTGAGAGTTTTATTCTGACAGGGTCACCACGCACATGATAATTTGACCTATAACTTCAAAATAATGTATTTAGGAAAATGTTCTAGCATTCAAACAGTTCACAGTTATTTCAGCCATATGGAGAAGCGGGTGGATAAGTTGAAAATGACATGGTTCTACTTTTTCTACATTTTGGGGTTCTGTGGGATGCTGGCCTTACATAATGAATCAATAATCAAACAAATAAAACAAAGCAGTTCTGTTAAAGGAAATCAAAAAGGAAGTCATGTCACAGCAAAATTAACCTTATATTCTAAGTAGGTTTCTTTAAACGAAACTTGAAACATGCCTTCAAGAAAAAAACCATGCTGACACTTCTTCAACTTCTCCTTCATAAAAACTTTTCTACTGCTTATAATTTACTCTGAAAGCAGAAAAGTTTCTAATGCAAAAGCTCTCCTCCCCTTTGGCTTGAAGGAAAGTTGCTGCAGAAATCAACTGAAAAAAGAATATCTAACCAAAAAACCCAATCTGAACTATGATATTAAAGGATAGGAAAGTCTATTTTAAGAGCCTTGATTTCTACACAAATTCAAAATACAGCACATTGTTTTTATTAATCCTATTATTTTCATCTAGAAAAGAGGTCACAATGCTAACAAGGAGCTAATAAAAATGATGTAAATACAAAAAATAGGAACTTTAATTCCCCTAGCTTTGTGGTAGCACATTCACTGAATGCTTTGTAATAAGCCCTCCAGAATAAATGACCACTGCAACACAGCCAGTACGACAGAGTTGAGATGGAATCTGTGCTCTAACATGATGAAGCAGAAAAACTGCCTTTAGGAGTCAAGAGACTGAAGATGAGATTAAGGTTCCCTCCTTAATGTGGTCCAAGAGTCAATCATTCCAAAAGATATTGTAATAATTTATCTTTGTATTTAATTACAGACTTCCTCACTAGATTTAATATATTTGGTTCCTGAGTGAGAAATCCATCTGTGAAGGAGGAAAAGGTGTTTGGAAACATGAGAAGAATGAAATACTAACTGGTGATATGTAAACAGGTTGGTTTTTCTTTTTTCCTGTTTCTAAGTTCTATTTTGATAAGGTTAAGAATGGAAATAAGAAGATTAATAGGAAAGGTATTGTGGGATTCCTTCACTGTGGTTCATGTTCTATCCGCACCTTTGGCAGCTGATAGATAGCAAAGCTGCTTCCCACCTGGGTTCATGGGAAAGGACAAAATGATACTTCTTATTTTTGTTCTTATGTTTAAAAGAAATCCAATGGGTTTCTTCTGATAGTTCAGTTAGTAGAAAGTGAATAATAGATATTTCAAGTTCATAGGATAATATTCTAGACAGTTAAAATTACTTACTTTAAACCCCATTCTTTAGGTCGTCTTAGCTCATTTTTCTTCCATTTGTAATACTCTCCAATGAAATTTGGATCTTCAAGCACTGAAATTAGAATATTTTTAAAAGGAGCTATGCATACATTCTTTAATAATAGTTTAAAGTTTACAATAATTTATTTCTCCTTAAGTTAGTATGTGGCAATAACACATACTATTATCGTTCAAGTCACATTACGATCCTCAGACACTCTCCAAATTTCTTCTTTTAATTTAAACTTTGTGATACTGGATATTGCTTGAAACAGATTGTGACTTTGTAACTTATCATGATAATGATATTTGTTTATATATCATTTATAGAAACGAGGATAGTTTAAAAATAACTCATACAGAAACTGATACCATAGTTTAACAAAATTCTAATGCAGCACTTCAAGTGAAAAAATAAAATCCTGGAGTTTGAAACTGACATTACAGATCTTGATCTTCTACAAAGCAAGAATCTGCAACAGATGATCATCCAGCCTCTAAATGAATCCCTTGTCTCTCTCTCTTTTTTTTTTTTTTGCGGTACGCGGGCCTCTCACTGTTGTGGCCTCTCCCGCTGCAGAGCACAGGCTCCGGACGGCTCACGGGCCCAGCCGCTCCGCGGCATGTGGGATCTTCCCGGACTGGGGCACGAACCCGTGTCCCCCGCATAGGCAGGCAGACTCTCAACCACTGCGCCACCAGGGAAGCCCCCTTGTCTCTTTGTTATTGGGAGACTGCCAGTTTCATTGACAGTTACCGAGGTCACAATGTCCTTCCTTAATCTGAGGGCTGTGAGATTCCACTGCTCCTCCTTCTGACCTCCTCAGCAATTCTGAGTAAATTTATCCCTCCCCTATGGAAAGGATCCCTCTAATATTTGAAGATAGCTCTCAGGGCAGCCTCAGTTCCTTCAACTTTTTCTTAAGTCATGATTTTCTAGAGACCTAACCATCCTCATCCTGGTGGTGAACCTTGTTGATATTCCTATTAAAGTTTTCATCCAGAACTGGCTCAGAATCTTGATTTTATATCAATAGCAAGATGCAGGTGGGATTGCTACCTCCCTCGATCTGTGTGCTGGACTTCTCTCAATTTAGCTCAGATATGCATTAGTATTTTCTGGAAATCACATTATACCACCGGCTCATATGTTTGTGGTTAATTATAAGCCTTATGCCTTCAATCAAATTCACATAAAATTTACAGAAAACCTACTATGCTTAAGCACTGGTAGTTTTTACACAAAATACTATCAATCCAGATCATTCACACACGCACATATATATCCTTCCTTTTCTCCCCGCTCCCTCCCCCTGCTCGCTTGTGTGCTTTCTCTCTCTCTTTCTTGCTCTCTCTTCTCCTTCTAATTGTCCTGGGTTTATAGTCCTGATCTATTTAACCAACCAGATGCTCCCCACCAGTCCTGTCCTTATCTGGAGCTTACTTCTTAACAATGATAAATTAACCCCTTCCAGCTTGATGAAATTTGTCATTGATAGAGAAAACATTTAAACTGAATAATTCTCCTTTTCTTCTATTAATATTACATGATTTTCACCAGCAATGTTCCAATCTATTCTTTATCTTCTTCAAACACACACAAACACACATACATACATATTCTTATAGACTTCATTAATACTCTTTATTGTTATTTGGAATATATTTCTTCCTTCCTTTAAGGAAGCAAATCTGTACTCCCCAGAGTTCTTAGTAGGATTCATTATTTCCTTTAGATGATTATAATAATTAATATTAATAGAATTCTTACTATATATGGGGGTACTTGTAAAGTAGATATGCAGTGCTTACCATTATAATACCCACTTCACAGATGAACAGACAGACACAGAAAGGTTGAGTAATGTGTTCTCACATGTACTATTCATTACTACCTAAACAAAATTTAAAATTTATTTGATGTTAAGTTCCCTGACCAGGTATTGAACCCAGGCCATAGCAGTGAAAGAGCCAAATCCTAACCACTAGGCCACCAGGGAACTCCTGAAATTTACTTGATGTTTCTATTCAAGGATAATCCATGTCTTTCCTTAATTTTTTGGAATTGCCTTTCCTACACTTTCTATTTGAATATGTATGGCAGTCTCTTCCTTATATATTATGAAACCCCAAATGGCATGATTATCTTTCCTGAATACAGTAAGTTCCCTACATACGAACCTTCAAGTTGGGAACTTTCAAAGATGCGAACATGCATTCGCATGTCCAATCACGTAAGTTAGTTCATGTGTCTGGTGTACACTGTCACATGCGTGCATACTCTACAAGTGGTTGTGATTTTGTGTATTTTTTGTATACTTTTGGCGTAGAGTACAGTAATACAGTATCTTTATTTCAAGCCCAGAATGTCTGGAGACAAGCATAAAACCAGCAGTATGTAGCTGATTGTGTTAGTTGGGTACCTAGGCTAAATTTGCTGGACTTATGAACAAATTGGACTTACGAACACGCTCTCAGAACGGAACTGGTTCGTATGTAGGGGACTTACTGTATTCTCATTTCTTTTATATTATTGAGTCATTTTCTCCAAAGCTTTCTCTATTATCCAAGAGATGAAAGATGCCACGGTATCTGTACAAACTTTTAACACTTCCTATTTTATCCCCATAATTTTTTCACTCATCTGTCTCCTACCATCTGACTGTAAATGCCTCAAAAAGCTTATCATAATACTTATGTTCTTGTCTTCAACAAAGCCCATTGATAGACATAGAAGATGCTCAGTGGATGATGTTGATGGGAGGGAAATAATGAAGAAATGAGGACCAGTGAAATTTTGTCAGAACTTCTTGAAGTTAAAATCCCCCCATCACTATCATACCTTGCCCTTGTGGCAGTTTTGTAATCTGTGTAGAAAAGCATCCTCTACTGCCTCCGTAGTATATTTCCTCCTTCCTTTCCTTCTGAGGATTACTGGACATTGCTTCTACTCTGCTTTTTCTATGACACGCCTATTGTCCAACATCTGTATAGGTTGATCTGAAAAATTTTTTTTCACTCTGGGACTGTTGTGTCCAAAGAAATATATAAGCACTAACTTACCTTGGCATGTTTTATTTTCACATATACTATCTTATGCTAACCATAGAGGAACTTAAAATAGAGTAGAATATTTTTGTCAATGAATAGAAATGAAAAATGAGGTACAGAGACTAACCTAAATTAGGTTAAATGACTAACCTAAATTCACTTAACTGTGTCTGCAAAACTAGTATAAGGCTAGGAGTCTCTAATTTCTGATATCAGGTTCTTCCCACTAGGGCTTTTCCATTGGCTTGCACACTGTAACCACCTGGGCAGCTGTAAAAACTACTACCCCCTGGTCCTGCTCCCAAAGATCCTACTGTAATTGGTCTGGGGGTACACCCTTTACACGGGAATGTGCACGAGCTCCTCTGGTGGCTCTAAGGAGCAGTCAAGACTGAGACCACTGCATTAGAAGTTGATGATACTGCTTCTTGCATCTAAATGCATTTCTGGAGACACTTGCCCTCACTGCTGGCTCAAAGACTCAAGGAATGAAAGTATCCTAAGGTGAAAGCAAACATTCCCATGATGCTTCAGGCTGTTTGGTCTGTCCTGATGACAGCAAACAAACATCAGGAAACCTCCGCTCACTATTACAGGGTACACTGGCCTGAAGGAATTCTTTTCGTATAACATAAACATTTCCTTATGGGGATCATATTCTGTCATTAAGGTGCTGTTGCCCACAGCCAGATGTATTGGTTTGTTCCCTGCCAAACTTTTAATTTGCCATCCTTTAGTGATGGACAGAGAATAGTGGATCATCAGTACATTTTCCCATATGATTGTCTATGATTATGAGCAAATCATTATAATTACTGAAAACGTACTGCACATACTTCAGAGTTTGAATTTAAATTTCAAGTTATACAGAAATTACAATTTTATATCATATTATGGAGGCAATATAATATAAAGGAAAGAACAAATATGGAGTCAGAGGACTTGGTTCAAGTCTTTGGGCCACAGCCCACTTGTACTAATAAATATTAGCCACACTTACTGAGCACTCACTATGCACTAGGCACTATTATAGTGCTTTAACGTTATGATGTATGTTCTGTGATTATTCTCATTTTACAGATGAGAGAACTGGGACATAGAGAGGTTAAGAAACTTATCCAAGGTCACACAGCTAGTAAATTGCGGAGCCAAGATTAAACCCTGGCAATATGCCTCCAGAATTTACACTCTTACCAATATATGATATTCCATGTGTGACCTTAGGTAAATTACTTAGCTTCCTTTGGTCTTGGTTTTCTCATGTGTAAAACAGAGTAATAATAATGCCGAGCTCATTGGGTTGATATACAACTCTGCATGACATATACTAGGTGTTCAATAAATATTGGTTGATAAGTGAATAAAAGGACAATAAGATTGGGATGATTTAAAAAATACACATTAAGAGGTACAAACTACTATGCATAAAATAAATAAGCTACAAGGATATACTGTATAGCACAGGGAATATAGCCAATATTTTATAATAACTATAAATGGACCGTAACCTTTAAGAATTGTGTATCACTATGTTGTATGCCTGGAACCTACATAAGATTGTACATCAACTATACCTCAATTAAAAATAAACAAGAAAAACAATACGGAGTATACTCTGTAAACTGTGTTATACAAGAATAAACTTACTAGTATAATGGCATACATGACTATGTATAGATTTGTGGCACAAAGATATGCAATAGAGTTAATACTCAAAATCATAACATAATCTTACTCATCACTATTTGTAAAATAAAAAGCTTTTAAAAATATGCACAAGAGTTTTTTTTTTTTTTTTTTTTTTTTAGTACGCGGGCCTCTCACAGCTGTGGAGTGCAGGCTCCGGACGCGCAGGCTCAGCGGCCATGGCTCACGGGCCCAGCCGCTCTGCGGCATGTGGGATCTTCCTGGACCGGGGCACGAACCCATGTCCCCTGCCTTGGCAGGCGGACTCTCAACCACTGGGCCATCAGGGAAGCCCTGCACAAGAGTTTAATAATCTTTCCAGTGATAAAAATATAACTGTAGAAAATGAAGTTATTAGAAGTTCCCCCTTTATTTCTGAGTAGTTAAAGACGCATTCTATAATCTAACAGCTTCATCTTTCTTATTGCCAGGAAATTAAGCCATTAAAAAAGATAGTATTTGATCTCATCCAGCTGAACTATCCAAAGACAAAATGGCCAGCAGCACATGTAAGGTTTACATTTACTTTTTTTAAATTAAGTGCTGGTTATTATTGAAGGAAAGCTTTTGAAACATTCTTATGACAAATCTCAGTAGGAAAGAGAGGCAGAGTGATTGTGAAATCTTGCACCAAGGGCTAGAATCAAAGTCTCTGAAATTCTTCTGGGCTAGAGGTAACCATTTCCAGCTATTGCCTTCACAAAGAGAAATGAATTACATACTAGGTTAGTGACAGATGTAGAAACAAGAACCAACTTAAATATTTTGGTGTCAAACTCTTTTGAAGAAGAAATTACAGCCAGTGATACTTCATTATTACCTCCATTTAAAAATTATTCTTTATTATAAGACAATCATTTCTAAATTTCTTTGTTTGGGCATGTGCTTCTGTTTTTTTCCTAGCAGTGTGGAGTTTCCAAGAGCCTTCATATATTTACACGTTATTCCATAAAGCACCATCCTATAACAATCTGTTTGTTTTTTGGTTGAAGGAGTTGGACGCTGAGTCATTCCCTGGAGCATGCCAACTGCCTCCTGACACCACATCTGTTAAGGGTTATCACCTCCTGGAACCCATCTGAGCTCCTCAGAGCCTCTTACATAGCAAGTACTCAAGATGTGTTTGCTGAATTGACTAAGAAGCACTCAATCAAAATCTTTTTTTTTTTTTTTTTGCTGTACGCGGGCCTCTCACTGTTGTGGCCTCTCCCGTTGCGGAGCACAGGCTCCGGACGCGCAGGCTCAGCGGCCATGGCTCACTGGCCCAGCCGCCCCACGGCATATGGGATCCTCCCAGACCGGGGCACGAACCCATATCCCCTGCATCGGCAGGCGGACTCTCAACCACTGCGCCACCAGGGAGGCCCTCAAAATCTTTTAAATGAAGTAAACTTTTATGTAATCTGGTATCAAAATCAATAAAACTCTTTTACACTGATAGTGTTGTTAAAGACTACTTCTTAAAGCACCTTGAACAAGTTATTTTTCTTAATCACTAATCTATGAGTCAGTGAGGAAGATAATGTGTAATCACAAAATAACTAATAACCAACATCCTGAAAGAACAAGTAATTTCTTAGAAATTATTGACCTCACATTTTTATATTTATTAAGCTTAGTACTCCTTTTTGCTCTAATTTGTGTCTTAAAACTAGATATGATTTTTTTTTCTGGGTGATATTTTGTTCTCTTAAAACCAAGCAGTAGACTATCACAATGATGAGATGAAACACGATGAGACCACAAATTAAGGCAGTGGTCATAGAGGTGGAGTAGAGGGGAAACATTTGTAATGTTGCAGGAGATAAAATCAATAAGGCTTAATAAGGGAGATAAAGAGGACTAGGAAATGTCTATGATTCTGGCTTGGCAAGTAAATGCAAGAATGGTGATCTACACTAACCAAGAGAGGTAATGAAGGAGGGAGAATAGGTTTTGGAGCAACATAATGAATTCACTTTGGGACATCTTGGGTATGAGGTGCCTTATTACACAGTTGTAAATATGCATTCAGAATTCAGAAGAGAGCCTGGCTAGAGATGAGGCTTTAGGAATTACTGGCATGTGGGCTAATGAAAATCATAGTGATGGATGAGGTCTCTCAAAGAGAGCTGGGCAGAGAATACTGAATGAAGAAGTTATTGCTAAGGAAAGAGGCAGAGGAGCGCTTAGGAAGGTAAGAGGAAAACCATGGATACGTGGTGTCTTCTAACTCAAGGAGAGCATAGCCAATAGGATTTCAAGTAAGATAAGGACTAAAAAAATGTAATCACTGAATCTGGGAATTCAGAAGTCACTGATAACTTCAGAATGTACCATTTTGCAGGACAGCTGAAGCAAAGTCGTATTTCAGTAAATGTGTGCAGACTGGCTAACCTACTTTGATACAAATAATGAAACAGTTCTCTAAAGATTAGATTAAATGGGACCAAAAAGTTGTCCAGCTCTCCTATTCCATCTTTCTAGTTCTTAATGTATGATGGTAACAGATGATTTTTCCTTTGACTGATATAATTGAGCATCCCCAGGTTTTCTTGCTGTCTTTCTATTTAATAATATCTCTGGCTTTGGGGATAATTGTGTTTAGAACCAAAAAGTTTCCTCCTGCTATGAAGGTTTCCTTCTGGGGTAAAGGGAGTAAAGTAAACCTCAAAAGACGGAGAACTTTGTCTTTTATTCGTCCAATTGCCTATCTTTCCTTTGGGCTTTTAATCAGACTTCAGTCCAGGACTCTTTACAAAAGAGGGACTAAATGAACAGTTGTTGAATGATTAGTATATAGAGCCAACAAAGAAGTTTATCACCCTCAGATTCCAAATATGTGTCAATTAGTCTTTGAAAGCAAGACAAGCTGAGAATGTTGAGATTAATATACCATCCCACTCCCCGCAAAAATAAGACAAGGTTAGATCACCTTACATGGAGTTCTGTAATATTCTGTGGCTTTTGATGTGGCTATTCCAGACCATGTCTTGTAGTAATCATTAAATGAGACTGATTTAATGGATCTGAAAATACAAAATAAGATCAGACAGTGAGTAGCATGAAAGTTTGCTTTTTAAAATTATTTTTATCAGAGTGGACTCTTTCAGATACCTTGTCTCAAGACATTAGGCTGATCTGCAAATTCTCACATAGTTATTTCTAACAAATGAATCTAACATAATTTTCCACTAATACATGCAAATCACAAAAAAAAGGTCCGTCCAAACCAGTTTTCTATAGTAAGTATAAATGTGCATCCATGTGTATATTATAAAAAGGAAAATATAGGTTTAAGATAACTGTGCCTTTCGTGACTAACATTGAAAAGAACTTTAAATAAAACATCATAGCTGTACATTTTCTCTTTCTACGGTAAACAACTTTCTTAAATTTCTATGCCAAATTTTAGTAAAATCACCTTTATTTTCTTTTTATTATGAGGAGAAATGAAACACTAGAATTGAGATCAGTTTAATTTTTACACAGAATCTGGCCACTTTCAATGAGGGAAAATAAACAACTCTTTTCTAATATTACTGCCAGCACATTTCCTCCCCTGTGCTAATATTACCAAATCCTAATGGGAGAGAAAAGACTGTTACAAAGTATTAAACGGGACCTATGAAACAGTCTCTTACTCTTAACTAACTGCATTTCCAATTTTTTTCTTACAATCTTCTTGGATGCAGAGATTCTCAACACTCCACAAACAAAACATTACTTTCAGATATTTTTCAGACATGGGAAATCATCTGTTAACTGACTTAAACAGATGCTTAAACATCAAATGTAACAGACTTTATCTCTGTTTTAATTTTAAATTCCTAGCTCTTTGGAGGAAGAAGCACATTTTCAGTTATAATAGGTTATTAGCATTAATTTTTATAGGTAAATCATAGGTGCCTTAATATCTGGCTCAATTTTGAAATTAATGGGGGCAATATCTAAATGGGTTAATGCATTCATTTATTTAAATGATAATTACGGACACCTAATTTTAAGACTAACATTCTTCAAGTGTGTTATTGCTTTTGTAATCACACTTAAGTAGAAATCTGAAACTTGGTAAAGATAAATTAATCACTACTATTATTGCTTCCAGAGCTACATGCGTGCTTTATACTACTAAATGATATACTGAACTAACATTAATTTGCCAATGAAATGTTTCAGCATTTGGCAACGGAGGTAACAAAATGAAAGGTTGCATTATATCTCCTGCATGAAAAAGCTTGTGATCAATTTGCTGTCACAGATCATTTAGCAGACAACAATGACCCAAGAGGAAGGAAACTGTCAACATACTGTCTCGTGAAAAAAAAATACACCATCTTCAGGCACAATCGTCTCCATTGTTTTTTGTCTATTTGATGACGACCCATGACCCTCTCCCTTCCCAACAGTGTCCTGTTCAATTTCAAGCTGTTAGCCTTCAGGGGCTTTCTTTTTTTCCCCTAGAATAATTAAAAATATTACCCTAAAAGGTATAACTTTAGTATAGTTTGAATATACAAAACAGAATGCCTCAAACATTTGGGAATATCTGCACTTTCAATTCTATAAAGGAAATAGCCTCTTAAAATAAGAGAACAGTAACTATTATTCAGATAAGCTATGAAGGGATGTATACAGCATAAAAAATACATGTGTTTATAGTTTCAACCAATAACAGGAATTTATTGAGTATTATTGTTGGCATTATGAATATGAAAAAGTAGAAGACATAATTTTAAACTGAACCTCACAGCTTATTATTATCCTGTTGGGAAAATAAGATATATATCTGAACTAGTAAATAGAATAGCTTTATATATTAACATAATAAACTTACATCATTTAACATAGACATTTAGAGACTACAATGACAGATACTTCTTCGGCAGTGGCAATAAGCAAAAAAAAATTTGGAGGAGGGAGCTATAATTTTGTTTTGGAGCCATTAGGGAAAGAGTCCCTGGATATGGACCTGGGACAAAGGAAGGAGGCATTTTAGGCCAGGGAAGCAGTATTAGCAATAGCTTAGATGGCAAGGAGCATGGTGTGTGCAGGCCTACATACAGAGGATGTTGGGGGAAGAGGTGAGAGTAACAAGATAATTGACTAGAGTAGAGAGTTCCAATTTCAGAGGAATTGGAATTTGATAAAAATAGGTGAAACTAGGCAATGCTGGGTCTTCAAATTTAGGCAGAGAATGGATTAGAGTCGATTCAGTAACCTTGATATATTAGGTGATAGACAGTGATCAGAAGTTCTCAAGTAAGGCAAGTAAAGTATGAAATCAGTGATTGAGTAAGAGTTTTCTCTGGCATTAGCACGCAGAGAGGATTATATGAGAGATTAAATGTAGGGGGACCAGTTAGGAAATAAATTCAGTAATGCAGGCAAGAGATTCTGAGAGCTAATACTAGGGTGGGAGCAAAGATCAGGAAGGGGAGGAGATGAATCTACGAGAATGCTAAAGAACTGACTGAACCAGTTGCCTGATAGGGTGTGAAAAGTGAAGGAATTTGAGGGTCAAATATTCTCCTAAAACCCAGAAGACCACTTAGTTTTGCTATTAATAGAAAGCGCCTAGAGAAACCGAAGTAAAATATGAGTTTAATTTTAAACATGGGTTGTAGGTGGTGACCTTTAGGAGTGTGACTGAGAAATTGGGACTGGAAATAAGAAATTTAGGTCAAATCAACACAAAGGTTGATAGATGATGCCATTAGGGAAAACAAACTCCAAAAGAGTAAGTAAGTGTTTAGAAAAGAGTGAGCAGAAACCAATTCACAGTTAAGGGGGGCCTGTGAAAGAAACCAAAAGGATCATTAAGGGAAGAAGAGAATCATGGCAGTGCTATTTCATGGAAGCAACATCCCAACCATCACCAAAGCCTAATGACTAAATTCTTAAATATCTCTGGATATTTAGTCACGTATTCAACAGTATCATGACTAAGAGCACAGGCTCTGGAATCAGCTGGCCTGGGTTAAAACACTCTGGCACCATTTCTTATTAGCTGTGTAACTCTGGGCAAGTAGCCTAACCTCTCCACGTTTCCAGAGATAGAACTTTCTCCAGTGGTGGTTGTGAACATGCATAAAAACAGCCAAGGAAGGGTTTAGCATCCCTCAGCACTCAGTGTCAGCTGGTCTCCTCAACTGCCTTGGATAAGTACCTCATCATTTTTCTCCTGTAAACTCTAAACAGCTTCCTAATTGTTCATCTACCTCAGTCTCTCCCTATTCCAGGTTATCATGCCTCTGTTTGAAGGCCACAGTTGGTAAATACTTCTATAGGATGACATATAAACAACTTTTAAATAGAACTTGAGGTTCTTCATCATCTGGCCATTTCCAATCTTTTCTTCCATCATTCTTCTCCACATCCAGAGGCTCCATCACATGGAACTTCCTGGTGATCCTGACTGTACCACAATATTACATTTCCATGTCTGTGCAAGCAGTTCTATTAGAGAGTCTTTTGCCCTCTGTGCCTGTCAAAGTCTTTCTTATTAAGGTTCAGGTACAATAAAAATAATACAGACATGAAGGTTGTCACAGTGGATATTGTGGTTGCCTCCCCGATAGCTGTTCCATTCTTCTCCCATTCTGTACATACCCTGTGGTCTGAAGGGACTGACCCCATCCCTGGTTCTAAGTCAGTTGAGTGATAACTAGTTTAGGGACAGGAATCTGACCTAAATAGCTCCAATCAGAGTGAAACTTATTCTAGCTTTCTAATACATCTTGATCTCTGAGAGTGTTGATCCTCTTTGTTCTTCTTCAAGATTGCCTTGTTATTCTAAACCCTTTGCATTTCTAGATACATTTTAGACCACCTTGTCAGTTTTCAGAAAAAAATAAGGCTGCTGAGATTTTGACTGAGACTGAATTGAATCTATAATCTGGGAAGAGTTAACACCATAAGAATACTGAGTCTTTCCCAAGCCACAAACTTTGTATATCTCTATTTCTTTATGTCTTTTAAAATTTCTCTCAGATATATTTTGTGATTTTTCAGTATGGATGCCTTATTCATCTTTTGTTACATTTTGATGCTGTTGTAATGGTATTTTTAAAATTTCATTTTCTATGTGTTGATTGCTAGATATAAAAATATAGTTGATTTTTAAATATTCATCTTGTGTCCAGGATCCTTGCTAAATTTACTTATTAATTTTCAAACTTTCAAGCTTTGTATATTCATTTGGATTTTACTATGTATATAGTTGTGTTGTCTGTGAATAAAGATGATTTACTTTACCCTTTCCACATTTTATAACTTGTTTTTTTTTTTTTTTTTTTTTTTTTTGCCGTATGCGGGCCTCTCACCGTTGCGGCCTCCCCCGTTGCGGAGCACAGGCTCCGGACGCGCAGGCTCAGCGGCCATGGCTCACGGGTCCAGCCGCCCCGCGGCATATGGGATCCTCCCAGACCGGGGCACGAACCCGTATCCCCTGCATCGGCAGGCGGACTCTCAACCACTTGCGCCACCAGGGAGGCCCTTATAACTTGTTTTTTTTCCTTCCCTCATTGCACTGGCTAGAACTCCAGTACAATGTCAGATAGAAATGGTGATAATGAGCATATTTGTATTGTTCCTAAACTCAGGAGAAAAGCACTCAACATTTCACATTTAAGTGTGAGGTTAGCTGTTGGATTTCTGTAGACTCCTTTTATTGAAATAAGGAAATTCTCTTCTATTCTTAGTTTTCTGAGAATTTTTATCATGAATGGGTATTAAATGTGTCTCCTGGATTCACCTAGATAAGTCTATAGTTTTTTTCCCTTTATTTGGTTAACTAGGTGAGTTACAAGGATTGATTTTCAAATTTTAAACCAACCTGGTTTTCCTGAAATAAAGTCATGATGTATTATCTCTTTTTATGTATCAGTGGGTTCAATTTGCTAACATTTTGGTTAGGATTTATACATTTCAGATTTAAGAGGTACTGACCTATAATTTTCCTTTCTCGTAATGATCTCTGATTATGGAATCAGAGTTTGGAAGTTTGGTAGCATACTCACTGTCTCTATTTACTGGAAGAGTTTGAATGCCTTTTTAAAAAAGATTTTATTTGAAGTAAATTTAGATTTCTAAAAGAGTTGTAAAGTTAGTTGGATACCTTCAAAAATCAACTTTGTTAATGTTTAATTTACATTCAATAAAATGCATAGATTGAGTACAGATTGATGAGTTTTAATAAAAGCAGACCCCTGCATAACCATAAGCCCAAACAAGATATAGAATATTTTCATAAGTCCTGAAAGTTCCCTACTGCCCCTTCCCAGTCAATCTCCCTTGACACTTTGGGTAATCACTGATCCAATCTCTATCACCATAGATTAGTTTTGCCTGTCCTAGAACTTCATATACATTGAATTGTACAGCACGTACTCTTTTATAACTCTGGGGGTTTTTTTCTCAACATAATGTCTGCATTATTATTCCATGTTGTTGCATGTATCAACAGTTCTATTGCTGAGAGTATTCAATTTATAACTATAACACAATATATTTATATATTCGACTGTTGAATATATAATGTTGATTATTGATGGACATTTTTATTGTTTTCAGTTTGGGATATTATGAATAAAGCTCCTATGAACATTTGTGTGCAAGTCTTTTGGTGAATATATACTTTCATTTCTCTAAGATAAATGCTTTAGGAGTGGGTTAGAGGGCAGGCGAATGTTTGACATTATAAGAAACTGCTAAACTGTGTTCCAGACTGGCTGTGGGCATGTCAAATGGTACAACAATGTACACAGCAATGCAGGAGAGCTACAGTGCAATCACAGCCTCATCAATAACTGGGATTGTTAGTTTCAGCAAGTGGTGTGATCTTCCAATCTCTCCCATCTCAGTAAGTCACCGCAGTACCCATCCAGTTCAAACTACAATCTAGTAATAACCCTTGGTTCCACTTTCTCTCATTCCCCACATCAATCAAACTAAGTCTTGAATCCATCCAGTTCATCCACTTATCTCCCTCTCCATATCTATGCCCTCAGCCCTAGCTCATACCACCCCACCTCTCCCCTGGTCTACTAAAATAACCCAATAATTCTTCTCCTTGCTTCCACCTTAGATCCTTCACAATTGATTCCCCACATCGCAGTTAAAGTAGTCCTTTTAAAATGTAAATCTGATTATGTCTTTCCCTTTCTTAAAAGCTGTCCAGCTGTGTCCCGATTCCCATTGCAAGGTTAATGAAATGCAAATTCCTTACCTGGTTTATAAAGCTCTAAGTGATCTGGCCCTGTCTACATCTCTTACTCTATCTCCTATCCATCTCTCCTTTCCCCCTTCCTGTGTTCCAGCTGCAGTGGCCTTCTTTCCGAGCCTCTAACACACCACTCTCACATCCAATTTAGGATCAATACCCTAGTTACTCCCTCTGCCCAGAATCTCACTGTACCTGTTAAGACATCACTCTCTCCCAACTTTTCACCCCCCTTTTTTTCCTTTCATTGTCACGAATCTTGATTTTTCAAGATAACACCATTTACAAGTTTATCTCACCATGGCTCTCGAGTTGTTTCTGACTAAAGTTATAGTTAAAGTCTTTCTCCCAGACCCCAGATTTTATAGGCCTGTGATCAGTGCTGGATCCTTATGGTGCCGTCTGGTTACCTTGCTGCCTGTCTGATGAGGGACTCATTGCCCCAGACAAAGAACCAAAGGGCCAAAGTTTTCTCCCTGTAATGGGGTTTGCCCTTCCTCCTGATGCTGCCTGAGACAGACCCCACCACTGCTACTGGCTGGTCTTCATCTGAGTGCTAGGGGACAGACAAGGTCAACGTTCTTCCTGTCAGGTCCCAATTAATCATTCTGTTGGTTTTTCTGGGTCTTCTAATTCTGAGCTTCTAACACTTCCAGGCACAGAGCCCCTTGACATAACATTGTCTCACATTCTGGGACAGAGCCCCAATCTGAGGGCTCCTTTTGATTTCAGTCCTTTGGAAACATTTTACTATTATTAATCCACTAAGAGGATCCTTGTTTTGGAGCATGTATAGTATAAAACCAAGATAGATCAAGTATTATGTCAACACCAGTAAGCTGGCTGTTTTCTGCATCTGATTAACTATCAAAATAAGGCTGATGGAAATGCCAGAGAAGCTGCAGAATCTACACCTTGTCCAGGTGTTCAAGGCTGAATTGATGTCACATTGTCAGGTGGTCTCCCAAGTGTACAATGGCTTTAGCCCTAACTCTCACCATTTTCCTCCAGGACTTTATCTTCTCCTAAATTGCTTGGATTTTTGTGATCTACAATGGTTGGATCTATAATGTAGACAACATTTTTTTTCCTTTTCAGAAATAAAAACTAAAAGAATAGGCAACTAACATAGTTACATCAATTTTAATTCAATAGACTAGAAAGAATTCAAAATTCTCCATATTCTTCCTGAAAACATCATTTTTAAAAGGTATTGGAAGGGAAAATATATTTAAATGAAAAATAATTTTTCTAAGTTAAAAAAATGAAGATACAATTATGATAGAAAAGACAGTTTAAATCAATAGTTCTTTTAGTGTATAAATTGGCAAAAAATTGTATAAAGAAAAACTTACCTGTTAAATTTATCTGGCTCTTTAGGTGACTCAGAACTGTCATCTTTTGCTGTAAAGCAAAATATGAAAAGATTCTAGTTTACTTGGAAGACTGAATATATGGCCTTATGTGCATTCTTTCCAAAGCCTCAAAAAGATGGTAAGAAAGGAATAAAAATAAGGTATAAAACCTCAAGGAGAGCAAAAGAAAGATGGCAAGAAAAATTTTCAAGATGGAAAGCAGATGTCAAGTGGTAACTATCTTAACAGGCCATAGAAATTTGAAACCTAACGACCTGATGAGGGGAGGCCAATAAAAAGCAATCAGATTTACACTTCAGAACTTGAGAAACACTCAGGAATTGGAGGTACCAGATACCTCTGAAAACTGACAGGTATAGCATGGACACCAAAGACATAGCCTTCATCCTATGCAACCAGAAGACCACCACTGCCCAGGCAGGAGGGAGTATGTCTAATTCTGGAGAAACTGAACCAGAGAGATTCAGGAGATAGCAGAACAAGAGTATGGTAAGGGACTGAAGGCAGGGAATAAATCAAATAAATCATATTGGATAAGAAAGATTCCTTATTCTCGCTCTTTGTCCAGCTCCTAGAGTGTAAGTAGTTAACATCTCTCTCTTCAGGCATAAGACTGGAGGATTTGTCTCAGAAAAAATAGTCAAGCTTAGCAAAAGGTAAGGTCAGGTCCCCACTGAATAACCCTATAATGAAACAAAACCATCAACAAGTCCAATCTGTATCCAAAATTTCCAACCTTTTCAATGAATGATTTTCATTCATCGTGTGTCCATCATACAGATGCATAGTCAAAGATCAGTAGATATCTGAGTAAAGTCATTATCATGAATGATGACAACCAAAACAAATAAGCAGGAAGAAAATAGGAACTAGGAACATACTTTTCTGGACATTTTCCAGAATACAGAACAAAAAAACAAAGAGATGGATAATAGGAGAAAATAGATTTTAAAAAATCAGAGTAACAGATCAGTAGATCCCACGTCTAAATCTTTGGAGATTTAGAAGAGAGAACAGGGAAGCTGGATGGGGACAGGTATTATAAAAGAAATCATATAAGAAAAAAGTCCAGAACTAAAGAATTAGAGTTTGAGATTTAAACAGCCTATGAAATGCCCTACATGATGAATGAGGAGGAAAAAAATTTTCAGACTAAAGTTTAACCAAATTATGAACATATGAGAGTGGAAAAAATACATTTTTAGTCATGTGAAGTAATAAAAGATTTAGCTCTCATGTACTTGGAAGCTCCTGGAGGAAGTTTTCCAACAAAATGAAGGAGCAAACCAACCAAGAGGAAAAGGAGGGATCAAGCAAGAGCTCCAGTCCAAGAGGCAGACCAAAAGGTCACCCCAGGATCCCTACGAGAGAACTGCCAATTCAGAAAAGGAGGAGGCACATGAGTGCCTCAGCAAAGACGTCTTCCAGGGGAAAAAATGAAACTGACTGAATAACTGGTGGTGTGTTTTGTTTGTTTGTCTTTACAGCTTTGTCAGAAAGTTAAGGGGAAAAATAAATGGTAGATATTTTTTAAAAATCCAAAAAACAAAAACAAGGGAATGAAAAAACAGGCCATTTGTACAAGAAAAATAATCATTTGTGGCTCACCTATGATGAATATTTACTAAGTCATATCAATGTAAACAAACAATACTAGGAGAATGGGGGAGAGAAAACATAAGTGGAAATGGCACATAAAAGCTAAATCTTTATCTTTCAGAAGAAGCCCATAAGTAATACCTAAACTGAAAATCCCAGAAATTTCGTACTGAATAAACTTAGAAATACAGTGGTGAATTCCAAAAGAAACAGATAAACGTGTTGAAAGCTGTTGGTACCTTGTTGGGGTGGGGACGGCTCTCAGCCATGGAAGGTGTGGCTTCCAAAGTCTGCTATATTTCCTTAAAAACTGATTGGTGTTATCTGTCCTTTAAAGCTATGCACAAATATTTCTTTGATAGAAAATAAATACTTAACATCTTTAGTTAAAACAACTTAGAGACTTTGCTGAAAAGTTCCTGGAACATCTGGTGCAGTGAAATACATAAAAGGACAAAAGAGGTCTGTAACTCCAGCAAACAGATACATACAGGCCATCCTGTTAAAGTCAGGTTTCCACATCTCCTGACATCTGTAGATAGCAGAATATCTGGAGTAATACTGTAATCATCAACAACAAAACTGGCTCTGAATGATGGTGCTAAGGCTCATGTTCTTTAATGAGAAGCTACTGGACTAAATTTCTCTTTCTCCTGACATCAAGAAAGAATATTTTCCAAAGGAAAGGGTATTCCTATACCTAACAACCAGTACTCCCTTTAAGAGAAAAAAAACCCAACACCTGAAATCCTATGAGACATCACCTGCTTCAATTGCAGAAACAAGTTCCTCTAAAATTGTTCTATTTTTAAGAGAACTTAAAAAAAAAAAGTGAACAAATTGAGAACTTAAATTGAAGAAGAATCAAATGCTTATCACAACATCTTCCCAATTGCAAGCAGGATGGGATGGATTTGCACAATCATCAGGGTTTTTTTTTAAAGTACCTAATATGAATTAGTTGTATAATCTCCCTAATATTTTTAGAATTCTTCTCTATTCTTGTATTTTGACTGTCATAATATCTGTCAGTAATTATATTATAGTTTTATTTAGATAAGAATCTGAAACTTAGTAGAATGATTCTTCTTTAACAAAAGCTATAGGAATACACACATGGCGAAGAGAAAAATTATTATCTTAGGCTTGGCTACCATTATTCAGTTTCATTATTTTTATATTCTTGTATTTTCTTTCAACCAAAGTTTTAAAAATTATGTGAACCCTATGTTTTAAATATCAATACAAACATGATAAACAGAAAATAATATAATTTGACCATATAACCATATAGAAATAAAAATTCACTAGGACAAACTGGAAAAATGAAAAGACGTATGAGTTTACAGTAGTTCCCCCAGCCTCCCAGTGGGTGCCTAAAACCACATAGAGTACCAAAGCCTACATATACTATGTTTTTTTTTCCTATACATACCTATGATGAAGTTTAATTTGTAACTTAGGCACAGTTAAGGGATTAACAAGAATAACTAATAATAAAATAGAACAATTTTCACAACATACTGTCATAAAAGTTATGGGAATGTGGTCTCTTTCTCTCTCAAAACATCTTGTACAAATTCAATGTCTTTTCCATCTTAACTAAGCTCTTATGTATTGTGGCCATATCTTTTGCAGTTTGAGGTACAAAAGCAAAACTAGCACAAATTTCTTTTTCTTCACAGTTTCATGGATAGAAGATTCGTTCTTACAACCTCAGGTATTATTTTTTTCTTTCCTTATTTAGTTGAGAACTTTCACCTTTTCACTTAAAGGAAGAACTTGTGACTTCTCATTGGCATATCTGAACAGCCAGTGGCACCGCTCTTGTGCTTTGTGGTCATGATTAAGTAAGATAAGGGTCACTTGAACACAAGCACTGCAATACTTCAGATATCAGACAGTTTATTTGATAACCCAGATGGCTACTAAGTGACTAACAAGCAGGAGATGTTGGACAAAGAGATGATTCACATGCCGGGCAGGATGAAGCTGGATCGCAAGAGATTCTACCACACCACGCAGAATGGTGCACAACTTAAAACTCATGAATTGTTTATTTCTGGAATTTTCCACTTAATGCTTTCAGACCATGGTTGATCACAAGTAACTGAAAACTCGTAAAGTAAAACTGCAGTTAAGAGGGTACATGAAATCCCTTTGTAACAAATTAGGAAGTAGCAATACTCAGAATCTAGGAGGCAAAACAGTTGTTATGCACTGTCTCCTCCCAGACCTCCAAGTTTTCATAAACAGATTGAAGTATAACTTGGAAGGCACTTGAAAGATCCCCTTGTCCAACTCCCAACACTGGGCAAAAAGTTCTTTGACAACATCCCTGAACAAGTCATTAAGCTCTGCCAAATGAACACTAGTTATGAAAGCACACCTTTAGTGACAGGGTGTTTACTACCTGCCAATGTGGCCTTGCTCATTCTTAAGCGACTTGAATTGTTGGAAAATCCTTTCTCATGTTTGGTCAGCTGGGACCTTGATGGACTTTACCATTAGTGATGCTGCAACTACAGTGGCATTTGCTTCTAGAAAAGATCAGTTACCCCAACTGACTATATAATTTATTGTCCAAACTGGAACACAGAATGAAAGGGAAATAATTGTATCAGGACTGTCCCAGGCAGTCTGGTATGTGTGAGCACCCAAACTATAAGTAAGGGAGTCAGGGTCCAGGCCACAAGGAGAAGAGGCTTGCAGGACATGGGAAGGTCATCAGGACCTCCACCAATCGTTTTTTTGGCTGTGTCGGGTCTTCACTGCTGCACACAGGGTTCCTCTAGTTGTGGTGAGCAGGGGCTTATTCTTTGTTGCAGTGCATGGGCTTCTCATTGTGGTGGCTTCTCTTGTTGTGGAGCATGGGCTCTAGGAGTGTGGGCTTCAGTAGTTGTGGCACGTGGGCTCAGTAGTTGTGGCTCGTGGGCTCTAGAGTGCAGGCTCAGTAGTTGTGGCACATGGGCTTAGCTGCTCTGCTGCATGTGGGATCTTCCTGAACCAGGGATCGAACCCATGTCCCCTGCATTGGCTGGTGGATTCTTAACCACCGTGCCACTAGGGAAGTCCCCACCAATCGGGATTGAACTCAGAATTTGTGCATTCTTGTCAACACGCCAAGGAAAAGGCTGGTATTCCAGAGAAGGGCCCACCAAACCAGAGTCGGGCAAGTTATAATTTTGCACACGCTTGGTAGAAGGGCACTTGCTTTTCACATTAAGCTTGTGTTCAAATAGCTTCCTAAGAATTTTTCATAGACTAAAGGTCTGCTATGAAGTCAGGTCTCTTCTCTTCTGTACTTGGAAATTTTAATTCTTTGATCCGAAATGAATGACTTTATGTTCACCTCATTAAATTGGAGGCACAGGGCGGGGTGGGGGGGAAGGGGGAATGCCCAGGGTGGATCTCTGGCCCTGCAGCTTGCTGTGTGTGACCTTGGGCTAATCCCTTCATCACTGACCCTCAGCTGCCTCAGGGGAAGAGGCTAAGGATCAGATGAATAAGTGTATGTGAAAGCATTTTGTAAACTATGAAGTAAAATCAGGATCTAAATTTATGTGTATTTTTTCATTCATTCAATCTACAAATTTTTATTCAATACTTATAGCCAGAGACTGCTACCTGGGCACTGAGGATATTGCTGTAGCTGAAAATTAATGCCTATGGATATGATACAATTACCTGCCTCTTGAGTTTCTCATGTATACAAGTAACTATCTGTTCCACTTTTGTGTTATCCAAAAATGGGATAATTTCTCCTTTGCATTTTCCAGACCTTTTTATTAATATATTGAACGTATATGAAAGCTGATTCTTGCAGCACTGTAGTGGAGACTTTTTTTTCAAAGTTGTTACAGGAAATTAATTATCATTGGATGCAGTTTTTTCACAGAAAACCACATGGTACTATGTATGCTACCATCTAATTTAGAGTGAACGCAGTTTTCTGCACTTCATTTCCCACCACAGCAGCTGCCTCTGCTGTATCACGGCACTCTTTCCCTATGAAGCTGCAGAAAATCATTTTCTTCCTGGCACTATAGGTACCACTCCAGTCCTGCTGTGATGGCAGGCAAGCTGAAAACTATTTGCTGTCTTGGATTCCCACATATTTCACCAACACAAATAAAGCATATAGTGAAAACCTACCAAAGCTTCTCTCTGCAGGGCAAAACCAAAGTCATTTACCATAGAAAATTCTTTAAAACCAGTTTTTAAATTTCCATTCACCAGAATATGGACAAAGCTTTGTACAGAATATTTCTGTGTAATGACAGTATTGTAGTGCATGACAAAAGGGATATGTATCATTCATTTGCTCATTCCACAAACACTTCCTGAGTGCAAAGGATACGGGGGGGGGGGGGATGCTACAGTATTCTGGTTGGTCAGAAGTATGATCAGAGTGAAGCGGTACCGTTCCTCTGTGGACAAACCAGCCTCAAAACTGTCAGGGAATTTTGAGGAACTCTGCGACGATCATGACATATTTGAAGACACTGGAAAAGATGCCTGATCAATATTGCATCTGACCAGATGGCCTGTGGAGGAGGACTTGAACTTGGCCACAAATTGTACAGACCTGACTAATGGGCTGGCAGGTCCTAGAAGGGGATGGAAGAAGAGATCGTGGATATCTAATGGAGAGAAAAAGCACAAGAGACATCAGTTTGGCAGAGTGAGTCTGGACAGCAAGGCCTGCTGATTGGGGAGCTGATAATGCCAGTTACTGTGTGAGGCTGCTGTGCACTGCTGAAAGGAGGGGCAGGATGTAAAGGAAAGAGCTACGTCACTAGGATCCCAACCTTCACTTGGGTGTAAGGGACCAACAGCATTGCTCTGCTAACTGCAGAGAGAGCACAGGAGCAGTAGAGGCGATGGAATTAAGAGTCAAGAAAAGGTTGCTGGCAGGATGAGAGTGAGCAGACCGAGGGTATCAGGAAAACATTGGTCAATAGAGCAGAAAGACTGAAAAGGCTCAGATGTCATTTCCACATGGATTCTTTGAAGGAATACCTGGAGGAAGAACTCTCCAGAAAGAAAAATGCTGAAAGCTTTCCTAATCAAGGGGAAAGGAGTCCCAGATCAGTAAGATCTGGGGGACACTAAAGGTGATGTCAGAGAAATATCCATTACAGATCAGAGAGTTAAAACTGATGTCATATCTTTATGATGGGTAGACTACTTTTGATCAGCACCATTCACCCATATGACCATTACTTTTAAAGATACTAAGCCTGTGATTTTTGGTAATCTTTTAAAAAGGACCACACTAAACCAGCCAGAGAAAGACAAATATCTTATGATATTGCTTATATGTTGAATCTAAAAAAAATGATAGAAATGAACTTACATACAAAACAGAAATAGACCCACAGACATAGAAAACAAACTTATGGTTACCAAAGGGGAAAGGGGGCAGGCGGGGGTAAATTAGGAGTTTGGGATTAATATGTACACACTACTATATATAAAATAGACAACAAGGACCTACTGTATAGCACAGGGAACTCTACTCAATATTTTATAATAACCTATAAGGGAAAAGAATCTCAAAAAATAGATATATAAAATATATATATATGTATGTATAACTGAATCACTTTGCTGTACACCTGAAACTAACACAACATTGTAAATCAACTATTCTTCAAGTAGGAAAAAAAAGGGATCACACTGATGGATTTGAAAAAGAGGTACAGTAGGAGAGAGCTTAGTATGATTTCATTACTGAAAATGGATACAGAAAATATTGCTGTATACAAGTTACTTGCTAGATCATTTACGTGCTATAAATAATTAATAACTGGCAAATAACAATAAGTAGGCACTTCTTACATTGTAATGGCTGGTGGAAAAGTCTTAGAATTATTTGCCTGTACAGAGTTTCATCTTTAATCAGTATATGGGCTGCTTCCAAATTCACTGGATTTTCTAGCACTGGATTAGAAAGCATAACCTATAGGAAAACATATAGAACATAGAGTTTTTAAAGTAACTTTTTTCTTAGAGCAAAAAGACAAACCAATACATAAAACATTCAAGAAGGATTCATTAAATGCCTACAATGTATCCACCTGGAGATAGAGACAAAGACAAAAGAGACATGGTCCCTACTCTCAAGAAACACTTGATCTATCTTGGTTTTATACTATACCTTCATGAGCCAAACATTAGGATCAAAGCAAGTTACAAGTTCCTTCCTGTAACTCATTTCTTCCTATCACATAAATTTAAACTGATTTTTTTGTGTAAAGGGAAGTAAACATTAGAAAACACTGAAACATTTCCATTAAAAAATACACTACATTTTAACATGAGATCATATTTAGAACATGAATAAACAAACACATGTATTAAAAACTTGTATGCAATTCAATATCCCTCCAGATCACTGAATGCTTAACTTGGTATCTGTAGTAGTTTTCTATTGCTGCTATAACAAATTACCACGCAAATTTAGCAACTAAATCAGCACAAATTTATTATCTCACATTTCTACAAGTAGGAAGTCAGGGTTTATTGAGCTGGTTTTTCTTTTCTAGACTGAACAAGACTGAAATCAAGTCATCAGTTGGCTGGGCTCTTACCAGAAGCTCTGGGAAGAACATGCCTCCCACTCATTCAGGCTGTCTGTTAGCTGAATTCAGTTCCTGACTTCAGTATTTGTAGGACTGAGTTTCCCGTTTCTTTCCTGGTGATTAACTGGGGGCTACCCTCAACCCTGAGATGTCTCTTGCCAGTCCTTACACTTGGACCCCTACATGTCAGTGGCAAAGGTGTGAAAAATCCTTCTCGTGTTTGCTCCCCTCCTGTCATATCCTTTCTCCGTCTTTACTGCATTTCTGAGTGACTCTTCTGTCTTCCTTTTCTGTTGTTAAGGGCTCATATGATTACTTTGGGCCCCCCTGCATATTGCAGGAATAACCTTTCTATTTTAAGGTGAGCTGATTAGTAACCATAGTTCCACCTGCAAAGTTCCTTCACACCTAGATTAGTGTTTGATTGAGTAACCAGAGAATGGGAGTCTTGGGGGACATCTTCAAAATTCTGCCTACAATAGTATTTGCACATCTGGATGAAATAGGTGACCAGAAGTAACTAAAACTTAATAGTTCTGCTAGACCATGATGTTGTTTATCTGGCAACTCAAAATTAATATTAGCCCAAATTTGAAAAATTTATTCAATAATTCAGTATATTGAATCTTACATTATAACATACAAATTAGATAATAAAATATACCCAAAAGAGTAACTACCAGAATGTCTTAAGTGTAGATACAAGTCAGAGTGGATTACTGTGGCTTGAGAGTCATGGAAATGATAGCAATCTTTCACTAATAAAAGCAGTAATCTGACATCTGATATTTCAAAACCAACAAGAATTTTCTACTTTTTTTTCCTATTTGGAAAACACATTGGGCTATATTTTCCAGAATATTATAATTGCTTAAATAAGGATTGCACTATATCTTTCAAAGTGGGTGGGAAGCAGATGAAACTTTTTTTCAAGAGCAAGCTTTTGCTCTTTGGCTGGAGAGATAATCTTACTCAGAGAGGCACATCTGGTAAAGTTTATTCAACAGTCTTTGCATTGACCACTGTGCCTAAGACCTTTTCATATAATATATACACAAGTTATTAAGTATATTTAATGATTTTTTTAAGAACTAGAATGTAAGGAATAATTAAAATATACAAATCAGACACCCTGCTAAAATAGTAAAAAAATAAAATAACAGTACAACTTTTAAAGTCACCATGTGTTAGTATGAAATAATATAAAAAGCCATCTGGAGGGTAAATACAAAAATCTGAAGCATCAATAAACAACTGTACCAGTGGGTACATTTTGTAATATCCAATTAGTTATAGCCCATGAAATTGGAATTTCTTCTGTGGATGAGTGTTGGTACTTACTTTTTCACTGTATATGGAAGTACAAGTTTTCAAAGAAATCAAGGTTATAAAAATTTTAGGAGGAGATGATTAGCATATTCAGACTTTAAAATATTTTAAACACCATTTCAAGTAACATCCCCTTGTATAACAATGTGATAATTATAAATGTGTCTCACCTGATAGTCAAAAGGTAGTAGTCAGAAAGCAATCTAAATTTAAATTACTTAAATAAAATGAAAAACTCAGTTCCTCAGTTACAGTAGCCACATTTCAAGTGCTCAGTAGAACATGAGACTAGAGGCTATGATATCGGACAGTGCAGATATTGAACATTTCCATAAGCACGGAAAGTTCTATTGGGCAGCACTGACCTTCAAAGTACTATTAAATAGCCATTAAAATATTAATTGTAGCAATCTGGAAATTACTTGAGATAAAATGTTAAGTGAAAAAGAAATAGGCTATATAATTTGAACATATATACCATCATTGCAACGATGTAAAAATTCAGATTTGTTGCTTCAATCATGTTACGTAGTACCTATCACACAAATTAGACTTGTTTCCTGACCTCAGGGAGCTTATAGTCCAACAGGGGAAGACAGATAAGGAAACAGTATATGCATTAGAGCATTATAGTGTTCTTATAGAGATGTGCTTAGGGTACCACTTTGCAAAGAAAACCTCCTTCCCTCCAAAACCAAAGCCATCAATTTCACCTAGGAAAGGAAATCAGGAAAGGCATTGCAGAGGAGGGCTCTTTTGACCCAGCTCTTACAATGTGAGCAGCTTCTTGCTGAACAGACTGAGAAAGAGGGAATAAAATGGGTTGCTAGTCAGATGGGGAACTGGACTGAACACTTTTTAAAGTGCAAGACTGATTTGGGTTTGTAACTTTAGAGTTTAGAACTCTATAAATGCTTTTTAACCTGAATTGAACAAAGCACTGTGAGTGAAAAAAAAAAAAAAAAAAAAAAAGAAGATATCAATAGGAACAGGATCCCACAGTGTGTTTGGGAGAGTTAAAGCCGAGGTGTGAGAAGCAGATCATCATTGGTCAGGCAACAGAATTTGGGCTTGACCCTGCAGGAAATGTGGAACTGAAGATTTAAAACTGAAACACAGGAGACAAAATTAGAAGAAAATGCTAATAACAGTAGGGTAAGGAATTTTCTTTATGATTACCAGTGATTTTCTTTTCCTTTCCACTATCTTAAAAATCTTCTCTAATGTGGGCATTTTTTTTTTTTTTTTTTTTGCGGTACATGCACTTCTCACTGTTGTGGCCTCTCCCATTGCGGAGCACAGGCTCCGGACGCGCAGGCTCAGTGGCCATGGCTCACGGGCCCAGCCACTCCGCAGCATGTGGGATCCTCCCACACCAGGGCACGAACCCGTGTCCCCTGCATCAGCAGGTGGACTCTCAACCACTGAGCCACCAGGAAAGCCCTCTAATGTGGGCATATTTGTTTTATAAATCTATTTGAAAAATGAAAACAACTGTGTAATCTACTGACTTTCCATAATATATTTGGCAACATTTTGTTGTCATTTTGTATTACAGGTTAAAACTAAGAACAATCAAAATATTAACTAGGTTTTATTGAATTCTTTTTTTGGACAACTCATGGTTCTAAGTACTTTACATGTTATTTATTCATTTAGTCCTCACAAGTTATATGAGGTAGCTACTAACAGCCCCATTTTACTGATGAAGAAACTGAGGCAATGAGAAGTGAAGAAACTTGTCCAACAGTGCAAAGGTATTAAGTGGCAGAACCAAGATGTGAAGCCAAGCTATCTAAACTTACAGCCCCCAATGTACGTTTTATTAAATTATTCTGCTATTCAAAATTTTCACCATTTCACTCTGGTTTGCCCTCACTCATTACATTCCTGAGAACATTCATTTTTACTATTTTTAAGGCCAATCCTATTTAGGTGGAAGAGATAGGATGACTCAGTTTGAAGGAATCCAAAAGATCAACCACAAATCTCTGCACAACACGCTCACTTACTTCCTCAAAGTTTTTGCTCCAATCTCTCTCCCAGAACATGGCCTGGCACTGCTATATATGCTCAACACATACTTGTAGAATGAATGAATAAATAAACTGAACATTGAATTTTTAAAAATATTAAAGTTTACTCAGCATACTAAGATGCCTAGCCAGAAAATTAATGATTAGTTTTATATTATTTTCAAAAACAAGAAATGGAAGAGATGAAATTTGTGTTGTAATTCTATATTACAGAGAAAATTCAATTAAGCCAGAATACTTTATTCTTCAGGTATTCCAGATGATCAAAATTTAATAGTTTATCTCCACATATTATCAATGATAAATAGACAGTATATCATGGACAGAATCTAGTGGATAGCATCTCGCTGAGCCAGATGTAAGTGGTCAAAGCAAGTGCCACTCAAATCATTTATCTTAGCATTTCAGGATGAGAAGGGAGGCTCTTTGAGGGTCGGGAATAACACAACACTGAAGCATGCTTCTAAAACCCATGGATCTAGGAGGTGAAGGGTGCATTCTAGAAATAGGCATCTACTGAGGAGAGGAGGAAATTCCTGGTTTAATTGTTCACTGGGTTTGACATGAAAGCTTATAAAAGCAGGTCTCTAGTACTGTCAGAAACAAAGGATAAAGCTGAACATTTTACATTGTAGTCACTTGATTCACCTCTCGGAGGAAGGCAAGGTTCATGAATGTGGAAGATCCAAAAGGCCTGTTCAACATTATAAAGTGAAGTTAGGAGCCAAAAGCAAACCTAAGGCTGTATTTCCAGAGTTGAAACCATCCAAACAGTTCTTTTCTTCTTTTATAAAATACATATTCTTTGGTTGGGAAGGGCTTAATCTATTGATTTCACTTTAAAAATAATAGTTTTTATAATTCAAGTTCCATTTTACAGTCTTGATGTAGAAATGTTATTGATTTATATAAGCTTGCTCAAATCCTTTAAACATTTAACTATGCATTTTACATTTTATTCGTTATACTTTGAGTAATTGGGGTAATTAAAAGTATTAAAGACAGCATTATATTAATCTGTTCTTACCTGGAGGGTAAGTAAGATGCTGCTCAATGTATAGCTTCTATTCCACTTATGAGTGTTGTCCAAAAAATCTATACAGGGACGGCCAGTATGTGGGTCTACTGTATTAAAATAATACATTAATATTATTACATAAAATTATTATTTAAAACTTATGAACATCAACAGGTCATAGCAAAGTTAGAAAGCAAATGACAAAGCAGGAAAATTATTTGCATTGAATGTGACAGACACTTAATACAGAGCAGCTGTTAGAGCATGGACTTTGGTGTCAGACACACAGATTTGACAGTTGACCACTCCACTTATTTGCTGTGTGACGTTGAGCAATTAACTTTACCTCTCTAGGTCTCACTTGCTTAGTATATGAAATGGGGATATGATTGAAGTACCTACTTTCACTGAAAAGAATTTAAAAAATAAAGCCCTTAATAGAGTACCTGGCACATAGTGGATCCTCAAAAAATTATAGCTATCATTATTAATAATACTTTTATTAATGTATAAATAATTTTTGTAAATGAATAAGAAAAACATTTATATTCCAATAGAAAAATCTTGCAATAAAAAGGTAAGACCTGGGAAGAAAATTTTGAAAAGGTGAAAAGAGGGGTGCTTGATTTGGTACATTGTATTGTAAACTACAATAATAGTAACGGTGCAATGGACACAAGATTTCAGTGAATAATGTGATAAAAGAATTTAGAAACAAATCCTAGTTGGTATTAAAACTGTTATAAGTTACAAGTGAAATTATGACTCAGTGGTGAAAGAAAAGATGATGGTATAAAAAGTTTTGTGCACACTATTCATGGTCCTCCAGTATTTGCTCTTCCTTTCCTCCATTTCTTCTCTCTATAATAAGAAACTTGATGCCTGCCCCATCCCCATTCCCCCATGTGGTTTTAGATGAATACATAGTTGCCCACATTTTCCCAGCCTTTCCTCTAACAAGATGTGGCCGTGTGACTAAGTCTTAATCATGAGGCATCGGCAGAAGTAAAGTGTGCACCTTCTGGATCATATTTTCTTAAGGAAGTTGTTCTGCCCTTTTCTCTTTTTCTCTCCCTTTACCACTGGCTGGAAATGGTGACAGAGTAAATGTCTTAGGTCCAGAAATGGAACCCACACACTGAGAATGGCAAAACCTCCCTGCCAGCTTTGTTCCATTACATCAGTATATAAATTGGAAAGATATATGAAAGGTTGGCCTATGCCCTAACACAGTTAGTTAACTAAGTCAGTATTTGGAAACACACACACACACACACACACGTGTGTGTGTGTAGTTTTGGGGGTTTTTTATTAAATAGAATTATATTTTACATTTTATTCTTCAAAGTATTTTTTCATTTAATAGTAAATTGTCAACATATTTCTGGACATGTTTATTCAAAAAATATTTAAGCACTAACAATATGCCAGGTAGTGAAGATTCTAGGGCACAAGAATGACCAAAGAGTAAAGTCTTCATATGTCTTCCTTGATGTTTAAAAGCAATGTATATAGCTGTAAGATATTTTACTTAAAAATTCCTATATTAATGGACATTGGAGTTATTTCTCTTTTCCGTATTTCCAACATTGTTACTGGAAACAAAATCTTTATTAATTAAATATTAATAAGAATATTAAGCATATTCTTTATATAGATCCCTAAAGTCTCCACCCCAAAACTATTAGAACTAGTAAATGAATTAGGCAAGGTTGCAGGATAAAAGATTATTATACAGAAATCTAGGGCTTCCCTGGTGGCGCAGTGGTTGAGAGTCCACCTGCCAATGCAGGGGACGCGGGTTCGTGCCCCGGTCTGGGAAGATCCCACATGCCGCGGGGCGGCTGGCCCGTGAGCCACGGCCGCTGAGCCTGCGCGTCCGGAGCCTGTGCTCCGCAATGGGAGAGGGCACAACAGTGAGAGGCCCGCGTACTGAAAAAAAAAATCTATTGCATTTCTATACACTGATGATGAAATATCAGAAAGGGAAAGTAAAAAGGAAAAAAAATCCCATTTAAAATAGCAGCAAGAAAAACCCCTAGAAATAAATTTAACCAAAGAGGTGAAGGATCAATACCCTGAAAACTATGAAACATTGACGAAGGAAAATGAAGATGATTCAAAGAAATGGAACAATATCCCATGCCCTTGGATTGGAAGAATTAATATTGTTAAAATGGCCATACTACCCAAAGCAATCTACAGATTTAATGCAATCCCTATCAAAATACCCTGGACATTTTTCACAGAACTAGAACAAATAACCCTAAAATTCATATGGAGCCACAAAGCAATCTTGAGAAAAAAGAACAAAGCTGGAAGTATAACCCTCCCAGACTTTAGACTATACTAGAAAGCTACAGTAATCAAAACATCATGGTATTGACACAAAATCAGACACATAAATCAATGGAACAGAACAGACAGCCCAAAAATAAATCTGTGCACTATGGTCAGTTCATCTACAACAAAGGAGGCAAGAATATACAATGGAGAAAAGACAGTTTCTTCAACAAGTAGTGCTGGGAAAACTAGGTAGCCACATGCAAAACAATGAGATTAGAACATTCACTCACACCCTATACAAATTAAATTCAAGATGGTTTAAAGAGCTAAATGTAAGACCAGAAACCATAAAACTCCTAGAAGAGAACATAGGTGGAATACTCTTTGAAATAAATTATAGCAATGTTTTCTTGGATTGGTCTCCTAAGGCAAAAGAAATAAGAGCAAAAATAAACAAATGGGACCTAATTAAACTTAAAAGCTTTTGCATAGCAAAGGAAACCACTGACAAAATGAAAACACAACCTACGGAATCAGAGAAAATATTTGCAAATGATGCTACCAACAAGGGGTCAATACCTACAATATACAAACAGTTCACACAGTTCAATATCAAAAACAAATAAACCAATCAAAACATGGGCAGAAGACCTGAACAGACATCTTTTCAAAGAAGACATACAAATGGCTAACAGGCACATGAAAAGATGTTCAAACCACTAATTATTAGAGAAATGCAAATCAAAACAACGAGATATCACCTCATATCTGTCAGAATGGTTATCATCAAGTCTAAAAATCACAAATGTTGGCAAGGATGTAGAGAAAAGGGAACCCTTATACACTGTTGGTAGGAATGTAAATTGGTACAGCCACTATGGAAAACAGTACGAAGGTTTGTCACAAAACTAAAAGCAGAGCTACCATATGATCCAGCAATTCTACTCCTGGGTATATATCCAGAAAAAATGAAAACACTAATTTAAAAAGATACACGCACCCCAATATTCACAGCAGCACTATTTACAATAGCCAAGATACAGAAGCAATCCAAGTGTCCATCAACAGCCTCACCCACCAGGGGGTGGACACCAGAAATGAGAAAACAATGATCCGGCAGCCTGCAGAACTAAGTCCACAAATGCAAGTCAGAAACTACCCTGGGGGCCTCCCTGGTGGCGCAAGTGGTTGAGAGTCCGCCTGCCGATGCAGGGGATATGGGTTCGTGCCCCGGTCTGGGAGGATCCCATATGCCGCGGAGCGGCTGGGCCTGTGAGCCATGGCCGCTGAGCCTGCGCGTCCGGAGCCTGCGCGTCCGGAGCCTGTGCTCCGCAACGGGGGAGGCCACAACAGTGAGAGGCCCGCATACCGCAAAAAAAAAAAAAAAAAAAGAAACTACCCTGGGACCAGCTGGTCCCTGGCCCTTGGAAGACAAGAGGGGAGTGTACTTCTGGGACACAGAGGACATCCCTTACAGAGGGCCACTTCTCCAAGGTTGAGAAACATAACCAACCTTCCACATACATAAAATTAGAAATAGAAATTTAGACAAAATGGACAGCAGAGGAAGAGGTTCCAGATGAAAGCAAAAGATAAAATCCCAGAAGAAGAATTAAGTGACATGGAAATAGGCAATCTACACAAGGAAGAGTTCAGAGTAATGATCACAAAGATGATCCAAGAGCTCAGGAAAAGAATGGATGCACAGAGTGAGAAGTTACAGGAAGGTGTTAACAAAGAATTAGAAAATATAAAGAACAACCAAGAAGAATACAATGTTGTATTGAAGAATATAATAACTGAAATGGAAAATACACTAGAAGGAGTCAATAGCAGAATAAATAAGGCAGAAGAACAGATAAGTGAGCTGGAAGACAGAGTGGTGGAAATCACTGCCGCAGAAAAGAATAAAGAAAAAAGAATGAAAAGAAATGAGGACAGTTTAAGAGACCTCTAGGACAATGTCAAATGCACCAACATTCACATTATAGGGGTCACAGAAGAAGAGAGAGAATAAGGGACTGAGAAAATATTTGAAGAGATAACAACTGAAAACTTCCCTAATATGGGAAAAGAAACAGCACCCAAGTCCAGGAAGCGCAGAGGCCCATACAGGATTAACTCAAGGAGAAATACACCAAGACACATAGTAATCAAACTGACCAAAATTAAAGATAAAGAGAAAATATTAAAAGCAACAAGGGAATCCCCATAAGGTTATGAGCTGACTTTTCAGCAGAAACTCTGAAGGCCAGAAGGGAGTGGCATAATATATTTAAAGTGATGAAAGGGGAAAACCTACAACCAAGAATATTCTACCCAGCAAGGCTCTTGTTCAGATTTGACTGAGAAATCAAAAGCTTTACGGACAAGCAAAAGCTAAAAGAATTCAGTACCACCAAACCAGGTTTAAAACAAATCCTAAAGAAACTTCTCTAGGTGGAAAAGAAAAGACCACAACTAGAAATAAGAAAATTACAAAATGGGAAATCTCACCCATAAAGGCAAACATACAGTAAAGATAGGAAATCATCCACACACAAATATGATATCTAAACTAGTAATCATGAGAGAAGAAGAGTACAAATGCAAGACATCTGAAATGCATTTGAAATTAGGAGATCAGCAACTTAAAATAATCATGTATACATATAGAATGCTATATCGAAACCTCATGGAACCACAAACCAAAAATCTGTAACATATATATATATATGAAAAATAAGATAACCAAACATAACACTAAAGATAATCAAATCACAAGAGAAGAGAACAAAAGAAGAAAGAAAATAAAGAACAAGGTCCTATTGTATAGCACTGGGAACTACATTCAATATCCTGTGATAAACCATAAGAGAAAACAGTAAGCAAAAGAATATATAAATGCATAACTGAATAACTTTGCTGTACAGCAGAAATTAACAACATTTAAATCAACTATACTTCAATAAAATATTTTTAAAAAAGAGGAAAGGAAGAAGGAAGACCTATAAAAACAAATGCAAAACAATTAACAAAATGACAATAAGAACATACATACTGATAATTACCTTAAATGTAAATGGATTAAATGCTCCAGCCAAAAGACACAGACTGGCTGAATGGGTACAAAAACAAGACTCAAATATATGCTGTCTGTAAGAGACTCACTTCAGATCTAGAGACTCATACAGACTGAAAATGAGGGGATGGAAAAAGGTATCCAGGAAAATGGAAATCAAAAGAAAGCTGGAGTTGCAATACTTACATCAGACAAAATAGACTTTAAAATAAAGACTGTTATAAGAGACAAAGAAGGACAGTACATAATGACCAAAGGAACAATCCAAGAAGAAGATATAACAATTGTATATATATATATATATGCATCCAACAAAGGACCACCTCAATATATAAGGCAAACGTTAACAGACATAAAAGGAGAACTTGACAGTAACATAATAATAGTGGGAGAGCTTAACACCCCACTTACATAAATGGACAGATCATCCAGACAGAAAATCAATAAGGAAACACAGGTCTTAAATGACACATTAGACCGGATGGACTTAATTGGTATTTATAGAACATTCCATCTGAAAGCAGCAGAATACACAGTCTTTTCAAGTACACATGGAACCATCTCCAGGATAGACCACTTGCTGGGGCACAAAGCAAGTCTCTGTAAATTTAAGAAAACTGAAATCATATCAAGCATCTTTTTCAACCACAAGACTATGAGATTAGAAATCAACTACAAGAAAATAACTTCAAAAAAACATAAAAATATGGAGGCTAAACAGTATTCTACTAAACAACCAATGGATCACTGAAGAAATCAAAGAGGAAATCAAAAAAGTACCTAGAGACAAATGAAAATGAAAACACAATGATCCAAAACCTACGGAATGTAGCAAAAACAGTTCTAAGAGGGAAATTTACAGTGATAAAACCTGAACTCAGGAAACAAGAAAAATCTCAAATAAACAACCTAAACTTACACCTAGAGCAACTAAAGAAAGAAGAACAAACAAAACCTGAAGTTAGCAGAAGGAAAGAAATCATAAAGATCAGAGCAGAAATAAATGGAATAGTAACTACGAAAACAATAGAAAAGATCAATGAAACTAAAATCTGGTTCTTAGAAAAGATAAACAAAATGGATAAACCTTTAGTTAGACTCATCAAGAAAAAAGGGAGAGGGCCCAAATTAATAAAATCAGAAATGAAAAAGGAGAAGTTACAACCAACACCACAGCAATACAAAGGACCATAAGAGACTACTACAAGCAACAATACGCCAATAAAATGGGCAACCTAGAAGAAATGAACAAATCTTAGAAAGGTACAATCTCCCAAGACTGAACCAGGAAGAAATAGAAAATATTAACAGACCAATTACAAGTACTGAAATTGAAACTGTGACTTAAAAACTCCCAACAAACAAAAGTCCAGGACCAGAAGGCTTCACAGGCAAACTCTATTAAGCAGTTACAGAAGAGTTAACACGTTTCCTTTTGAAACTATTCCAAAAATTGCAGAGGAAGGAACAGTTCCAAACTCATTCTATGAGGCCACCATCACTGTGACACAAAAACCAGGCAAAGATTTCACAAAAAAAGAAAATTACAGGCCAATATCACTGATGAACCTAGACGCAAAACTCCTTAACAAAATACTGGCAAATTGAATCCAACAATACATTAAAAAGATCATACACCAGATCAAGTGGGATTTATCCCAGGGATGCATGGATTTTTCAATATCCACAAATCATTCAGTGTGATACACCACATCAACAAATTGAAGAATAAAAACCATATAATCATATCAATAGATACAGAAAAAGCTTTTGATAAAATTCAACATCGAATTATGATAAAAACTCTCCAGGGCTTCCCTGGTGGCGCAGTGGTTGAGAGTCCGCCTTCCGATGCAGGGGACACGGGTTCAGGCCCCGGTCCGGGAAGATCCCACACGCCGCGGAGCGGCTAGGCCCGTGAGCCATGGCCACTGAGCCTGCAAGTCCGGAGCCTGTGCTCTGCAATGGGAGAGGCCACAACAGTGAGAGGCCCGCATACTGCAAAAAAAAAAAAAAAAAAACTCTCCATAAAGTGGGCATAGAGGGAACCTACCTCAACATAATAGTGGCCATATATAACAAACCCACAGCTAGCAACATACTCAGCAGTGAAAAGCTGAAAGCATTTCCTCTGAGATCAGGAACAAGACAAAGATGTCCACTCTCGCCACTTTTAGTCAACATAGTTTTGGAAGTTCTAGCCATGACAATCAGAGAAGAAAAGGAAATAAAAGGAATACAAATTGGATGGGCTTCCCTGGTGGTGCAGTGGTTGAGAGTCCACCTGCCTATGCAGGGGACACGGGTTCATGCCCCAGTCCGGGAAGATCCCACATGCCGCGGAGTGGCTGGGCCTGTGAGCCATGGCCACTGAGCCTGCGCGTCCGGAGCCTGTGCTCCGCAATGGGAGAGGCCACAACAGTGAGAGGCCTGCGTACTGCAAAAAAAAAAAAAAAAAAGGAATACAAATTGGAAAAGAAGTAAAACTTTCACTGTTTGCAGATGACATGATGCTATACATAAAAAATCCTAAAGACACTACCAGAAAACTACTAGAGCTCATCAATGAATTCAGTAAAGTTGCAGGATACAAAATGTATACACGGAAATATGTTGCATTTCTATTCACTAACAACGAAAAATCAGAGAGAAACTAAGGAAATAATCCCATTTACCATCACATCAAAAAGGATAAAATACCTAGGAATAAACCTATCTAAGGAAGCAAAAGACCTGTACTCTGAAAACTATAAGACTCTGATGAAAGAAATTGAAGATGACATAAACAGATGTGTTCTTGGACTGGAAGAATCAATACTGTCAAAATGACTATAGTACCCAAGGCAGTCTACAGATTTAATGCAATCCCTATCAAATTACTAATGGCATTTTTCACAGAACTAGAACAAAAAATTTTTAAATTTGTATGGAAACACAAGAGACCCGAAATAGCCAAAGCCATCTTGAGAAAGAAAAACAGAGGTGGAGGAATCAGACTCCCTGACTTCAGACTATACTACAAAACTACAATCAACAAAACAGTATCAGACTGGCACAAAAACAGAAATACAGATCAGTGGAACAGGATAGAAAGCCCAGAAATAAACCCACACACATATGGTCAATTAATCTATGACAAAGGAGTCAAGAATGTACAATGGAGTAAAGATAGTCTCTTCAATAAGTGGTGCTTGGAAAACTGGACAGCTACATGTAAAAGAATCAAATCAGAACACTCTCTAACACATACACAAAAATAAAGTCAAAATGGATTAAAGACCTAATATAAAATTGGATACTCTAAAACTCCTAGAGGAAAATAGGCAGAATAGTCTTTGACATAAATCGCAGCAATATCTTTTTGGATCTGTCTTCTAGAGTAATGGAAATAAAAACAAAAATAAACAAATGGGACCTAATTAAACTTAAAGGCTTTTGCACAGCAAAGGAAACCATAAGCAAAACAAAAAGAGAACCTACAGAATGGGAGAAAATTTTGCAAATGATGTGAGCAAAAAGGGATTAATCGTACAAGTATACAAACAGCTCTACAGTTCAACATTAAAAAACAACAACCCAATCAAAAAATGGGCATGAGATCTAAATAGACAGTTCTCCAAAGAAGACTTATATATGGCCAACACACACATAAAAACTGCTCCACATTGCTAATTATTAGAGAAATGCAAATCAAAGCTACGTTGAGGTATCACCTCACACCAGTCAGAATGACCATCATGAAAAAGCGTACAAACAATAAATGCTGGAGAAGGTGTGGAGAAAAAGGAACCCTCCTACACTGTTGTTGGGAATGTACATTGGTACAGCAACTATGGAGAAATGTATGCTGCTTCCTTAAAAAACTAAAAATAGAGCTACCATATGATCCTGTAATCCCACTCCTGGGCATATACCCAGAGAAAACTATAATTCAAAAAGATACATATACCCCAATGTTCACTGCAGCACTATTTACAATAGCTAAGACATGGAAGTAACCTAAATGTCCATCAAGAGATGAATGGATAAAGCAGATGTGGCATACATATACAATAGAATACTACTCAGCCATTAAAAAAGAGTGAAATAATGCCATTTGCAGCAACATGGATGGACCTAGAGATTATCATACTAAGTGAAGTAAGCAAGACAGAGAAAGACAAATATCATATGATATCACTTATATGTGGAATCTTTAAAAAAATGGTACAAATGAACTTATATTCAAAACAGAAATAGACCCATAGATATAGAAAACAAATTTACAGTTACTAAAAGGGAAAGCAGGGGGAGGGACAAATTAGGCATTTGGGTTTAACATATACACACTACTGTATTTAAAACAGATAACTAACAAGGACTTACCGTATAGTGCAGAGAAATATACTCGATATTTTGTAATAACATATAAGGGAAAAGAATCTTGAAAAGACTACATATATAACAGAATCACTTTACGGTACACCTGAAACTAACACAACATTGTAAATCAACTATACTTCAATACAAAAAAAAAACCACACTAAAAAAAAAAAAACGCTTGTTTATAACCTTTGCCCATTTTTCTGTTGCTCTCTGTTTTTTCTTACTGATCCACAAGTGGTCTTTACATATTATAAATATTCTGTTTTATGCATTGAAAATATTTTCCCTCAGTTTGCAAAAGTCAGTGTATTTTTATCTCTGTTTATAATGTCGTTAGCTATAGAGAAGTCTTAAGAAGTTTATGTAGTTTAATGTGTCATGCTTTTCTCATGGTTTCTAGGATTTGTTGTTTTTAGAAAAGCCTTTCTCACCACACCCATAAAAGTTCTATTAGATTTTCTTTTTAGCATTAAAATTTTTTGCACTTGTAATCGATCAAGAATTTACTTCACATATGACTTGAGGTAGCAATCTAACTTATTCCTTTCTAAAATGTTAATTTGTCCGTGCATTATTTTTATAGTAAAAAATTAGATCCAACTAAAATATTGAACAATACAGGAATTAAGTTTATTATTCAGTCATTAAAAATTATACTTTGAAGAATGTTTAATATTGCAGAAATAAATGTATTATGTCATTTTAAGTAAAAATATATAAAACTTTGTGTAATAACTCAACTATGTAGATAAAATGCATACATAGAAGAAGGAAATAAATTTGGTTAAATATAGAGAATAGTATCTCTCTGAATTAGGATTCAGGTGATAATTTTTTTCCGCCTTTTAATATTTTCCCCAATAAGCATGCTTACTTTTATAATCGTAACAAAGTGATTAAAAAGAAACATTATTAAACACTAACAAAGAACAAGGTTAATGGAGACAGAACCTGTGATGATAAAAATTTCATTTGTTCCTTACCATTTGGATGAAAAGGAATTGTTCTAAATTTCACAACCGGAGGGACAAAATTATACTCCGATGTAAAATTTATTCTCAGTTGGAAGAATGATCCTGTGATACAAAAAGAAACATTTTTACTGAAGTGTCATGTTGAACTGATTAACTGTAACCTAACACTGAAGTTTATTCCTACAGTTTAGCCTCCCCAAGGTCCCTAGAGTTTTATTATATTAATAAGTAAATTGGATTATAGGATGCCTAGACTCCTCTAGATGGTGTAATAGACTCCTCACAATCTAATTCCATGTTTTCAGCCACATTCCCACCAGTCCTTTCTACCCACTGACCCTGTCCCCCTAACACCCGGCCCCTTCACTGTGTAACTCATCTTTACTGAACTCACTGCTCCAGAACCCTCTCCTGCCACCTCATGTCAGGCTGTTTACTCTGCCTGGATTTCCTTCTGATTCTAAACCTGGTGAATTCTCACACATTCTTTAGGACCCAACTCAAGTGACACTTCCTTGGGAAGCCGTTCCTGACTCTACAAGGCAAAATTAACTAATCACTGTCTCCTCGGTTTTCCATTCAAAATCCATAATAGAACATGTTATATTTTATTGTAATTGTCCACTTACATGTTTTTCTCCCCTACCTCACTAAACAAATAATCTTGTTAATCCGCAACTGTAAGAGTGCATGGTCATTAAAGCTTATAGTGGTCTAGTTTGCTTGAGAATTTGATTTATGGAAATTTGTGGGAAAATCATAGAGGAAAAACATGAGACATAATTGTGGGATTTTTCTGCCAATAGGCATTTTGTTAGCTATTCTCTGATTTCATGGAAGACTGTTAGATGATATTCTCAATTGATATGCTTTCCTGTGTGTGCTTCTTAAAAACATGATAACATTAAGATTGGGCATAAAGAAAAATTCAAACCTGAAATTTCCATCCATGTTGACAAATGGCAAAAAATTAAGCCATATAATGAAAAAATAACATGTAAATACTTTAGGAATTCTAGAAAATTTATACAATGCAACCTTAAAGAAAATAGGCTAATAATACAAAGACTTTTAAAGAAGTAAATTAGTTTTGAAAGCACAAACCATGCCAAACTGTATTCTGTAGACCTTCAATATCAACTTCCCATTGCATCATACCTTCACTTACAGGAAAGCCAGTAATACCCTTTAAGTAAGAAAAATTAAAGCAGAAAAAAGATTAAATATTTATTGCAGCTTGGAAAATCAGATATTAGATTACAATGAATTCCAAAAGCTCTACGTTTTCTTTCTCTGATAAATTTTTTTTTGATTTTGGGAAGGTGTTATATATCGCCTTATTACAGAGAAGTTAAGATAGATTCCAGGAAACACATGCAATAGCAAATTTTAAATAAATCAGTAGTGTAGTGTGCAAATCACAAGTGGGACAGTAAGGTCAAGACTAGAATGTGTGGCTTATGTAAGACAACAGATAATTTAAGACTCAAATTCAAAATGAAAGAAATAGTTGGAAAGCTTGCATTTCTTCAAAGATTTTAAAAAACATATGGATGCTATATAAGGCATGAAGTAAGAAAATTTTCATTAAGAAAAACACAACTCTAAAATTATGCTCATATATAAAAATAAAATTTTCCTACACTTGAGGTATTATTCCAATGGAGGGACAAAAATGTATTTCATAGAGTAAGGTTATTGGTTATGCTGAGGAATACACTTAAATACAGTCAATAAATACTTCTGAGCAACCACATAGTTATTAGATATGTTAAGTGCTAGTCTGGATAACCATTACATCTCTATTATCTACATTATCTATATTTACCTAACACTTCCCCCTTCAACAGATTTTCTTTCAACAGAAAGCCACAAAATTCAGGTGGAGCAGAAACAATATCAAATGTTACTTTCATACCTCTCAGATGTTTGTTGTTGAACTCAATAATTGTTCCCGACATCTCCTCTTAAGGCAATACTTCTATGGCAGGAGCGGAAAGACAGCAATGCCATTGAACTACACCCTATGCAGCTGTTGGTAAGCATGCTACACCCTCTTTCTATGCACGGCTTTCTATTCTTTCTAAGTACACCCTCGTCCCTTCCATTTTTAAATTCTCCATATTGTATGTGATGAAACAGCCTATGGCAACCACTGAACAGCCTATGAACACTGAAACCTCATTGGTGGCATTCGGGGCAAAGCCTTCCTCTGTGTTAAAATTATAAGGGAAAGGCGCTTCTGTGTTATATGTGACAGAAGTTGGCAAAAAGTGCACTAGACAGGAAGTAGTAGAAAACCCTGTGATGGAATCCTGCGGCCAAATATTTACTGACCCTTTCTGAGGCTTAGGTTTCTGGTAGGTAAAACAAAACACTACAAACTTATTTTGTAGTACTGTAATTAATGAGTGCAACCCTGGACCTACTAGTCACTTACTACCTGATAGACCCTGATATTCAGGGCTTAAATGCCCATAAATTACTCAGCATAGTGTGCTCAATATTGTTAACTATTATTACGAAGTACAAATAGTTGTTATTATGATGAAGTAGATTATTATACTGAAATAGGTTCATTAAACAAGTCTGTAGTGGCAAATTATGTTTAACTAAATTATACCTTATAGGATAAACACAGATTAAACTGCTTTTAAAAATTGGTACTCCACTGAAACACACCCTCCAGGTCTCCAGTACTCACCTCATAATTGTTTTTCTTCAACTCTTGGAATTCTCTTTGCAGCAAGATGTAGGCTCTGCTGTACATGATAAGGCAGCAGAGTCTGGCACTTGTCCCCGCACTCCTAGGGTTCGCTCTGAGGCAGGTGTCTGAGGTTATGGGTCACCTTCCCGCACCTAGTTAACTGACATAAGTTACTTGCTTTCTCGACCGAGCCTCAGAACGCTGTGTGCTCCCAAGATAAGTGGCTCTAAGTTGGACATATAACAGTGACTTTTTTTGTCCTCTGACTCTTCTGAAGGAGGACTTCAGAAGGAAGACTTGAGCACTTTCTCAACTGCGGTGTGTCACTTCAGGGCCAGCCCACAGCCCATCTGAAGGCAAACTTGGACGAGCTTCTGGGACCACCCGTGTTGCTTGTGCGTGAAGCGGGCGTGAGAGGCATAAGCGTAGGGCGGTCGTAGCCGGTTGTTGTCTCCGCTTTACAGGTGTAACTAACTGGGAGCCAGCTCTGCCGGAGGATGCCAATCGGTTGCCAAGCAACTGGACTGAGGGGGGACTAGAGTGAAGGAGGTGGGAGCTTCGCCGCTCCTCATCCAATCAGCGACGGGGGGCGGCCTCTGGAAACCTCCTCAGCCAATCATCCAACCAGTTCAGTTTGAAAGGCCAATGAGAGCCGTTGTTGAGGCCCCCTCCACCCCCGCGCCCCGTGAGCCCGCGAGATCCACCAACTTTGGATTCTACCCAGCTGGGGTCGGGGGGGAGGAGGGGTGAAGTCAGAGGATCTAGCTAATAAGTCTTAAGTCAGAGAAGCCTTCACTCGAAGTCCTTCTCCGAAATAATCTTTTCTTTTTCTTTGAATATCAGAAGCCATCAGGTAATAAGTGACCAGTATTACAGGTCTGCGCTTATTTATAATAACTTATATGGCACGTTAGCGTTCACGATATGTTCGCATACCTTATTATGTCATCGAATCCTAGTTACTCTGGGAAAAATGCTCCACAACAGGGAGCTACGTGAAATTCTCAGATTCCCATCTCTTGTTGGAGAGTTTTGCACCTGCTGTCCCTTCTGTCTAGACACTTACCACGTTCCTTCCATCCTTCCTCCCCACATTTTTCCTTCACTCATCGGTCAGATTTACCTTTGCCTATGATTCCTTATGGAATCCCCTAAGACAAGATTAGGCTCCTTTCTTGTGATCCTAGAGGACCCTGTTAGTATTTATCAGGCTGTATCACAATTGCCCATTGCATTCTCCATCCAGCCCACTGTGAGCTACTTAAAGGCTTTAATCTGACGGTGTCAGCTACAGAAACTGGCATCCTTGATCAGAGTGCTTTTTTTTTCTTACTATTTATTTACTAATTTTATGGAAACAGGGCATCAGGTCAATTAGTTCATTCATTCCACAAATATTTATTTAGCACTTCTCATGTGCTATGGAACAATAAAGATGAAGTGATGCCCTTTTGGCTCCAGTATTCAGTAAGTAAATATACAAAACCAAAACAAGTGTACAAAACAAAAATCATAATTTCAGATCACAAGTGTATATAGACAATAAAACAGTAATGTGATAGAGAGTAGGTAGTTAAGGGTTAGAAATGGTCAGGGAAGGCCTTGGTCAGGAGTGGACTTTGAGGTGACACATGAAAGATAAGATGAGAAGGAGCCAGCTATAAGAAATGTTGAGGGCAAAGAGTTCCGGGAAGAGGAAAACACAATAGTTCTCAGTCAGGGAAAAGCTAGGCTTCAAAAGGGAACCAGGGAGGGCCTGAGAGAACATGGCGGAGATGTGATTAGGATGGAGCCCTACACGGTGCGAAGTTTGGGTTTTATTTGAATAGAAATGGGAATCATTGAATGGCTTTAAGCATGAGAGTGTCATGCTCTGCTTTACATTTACAAAGTTACTCTGGCTGCCTTGTGGAGAATGTATTGTGCAGGAGACCATTTAGAAGGCTCCCATGGTCAATTTCATGTCCAGGTAGGGTAGCTTAGAAATTCCCAACAACATCTTAACTTTACTGACATTTGGCACAATAAAATGATTTGATTCTGTGTTTCATAGAACTGAATACAAAGGATTTTTTTTCTATTAAAATATCAACTAGGACCTGAGATTGAATTTTGGGGGGCTCTCCTTCAGATGCCATCAGATTTTCACTTGGGTTTATGTAGGACTGGCAATGTATGGTGAAAGTGAAGAAAGGGCTGCTTCTGTGAGAAAGTAATGGACCCAATTTGGGGATATTAACTAGTTTTCTTGATGATACTGTGGTGGCCCTGTGGTCCTTCCTTCTACTCTGATAGGGGGAAACTGTGATAATAAATGCAGACCCCTTTGTTTTTTGTGTAAAATGTTACTCTAGGAGAAATTATGTTACAGTAAGAGAGAAAGATAAAATTAAAGCATTCTTTGTTCTGAAGTTTTAGAAATTGGTATACATATGGTACATTAGTGCAGTGAAAATCAAGCTGGTATATTCTCCTACGACCCCTCAAATCTATTGCTAGCCTTGCCCTCTCCTTGGGACTTCAGACTAGTATACCCAGCTGCCTGGTTCTCACCAGGCTGTCTCAAGGACATTTCAAACTCAAAATATCCAAAAATAAACTCATTACCTTCCATCCTCTCAAGCAGCCTTCTATCCTGTTTGTTTTACCCAGTTTCTCAAGCTGGAAACTTGAAGTGTGCTCTGACTCCTCCTCTTCCTCATGACTTACATTTAATCACTTACCAAGACCTGCTGCTTTTCTAGCTTCTTCTCACACCTTATCACCAGTGCCCAAGCGCACAGCCTTGCGATCTCTTGCTAGAACACAGAACATCTTTATACTATATTCCCTGTCTCCACACTTTCCTGTCATAAAACTTGACAGTAATTATTTAAACTAAACATGTGATCATGTAATTCTCTGCTTAAAATACTTCAAGGAATCCCCTTCATCTCTCCAGCTTATTCTGCCTCCATCTACAGAGTTTTAAATGTGGATTGACTTCTCGGGGTGTGGGTAGGGTGGCTGGAATTGTGGACAACTTTGTATGTGTCTGTATATCTATGTGTATGTGTGTGCACATAGACTTTTTTTTTTTTTGGTAGAACAGGGGCCATGGAATTCATTAATTTTAATAATAGCCTGTGATGTAAAAAGCTTAAGAAACTATGCACTAACAGTACAAAGGATTGAAAAGAGAAATGTTGCATTATATTTCTTATAGTAGGCAGAATTCTAAGATGACCTCCAAGAGCTCCACCCCCTGCATAATCCTCAGGACTGTGAATAAGATAGATTTTTCTCCTGTGATTAAGTTGACTTATGTGGCATAGTTGACTTTAAGAAAGGGAGATTATCTTGGGTGAGCCTGACCTAATCTGGTGAGCCCTTAAATGGGACTGGGCTCTTCCTAAGGCGAGTAATTGAAAGCATGAGAGGGATTCCACGTGAGGGAGATCCTCTGTTGACACTTTTGAAAATGGAAGGGGCCAGGAGGCAAGGAATTTAGGCAGCCTCTAGGAGCTGAGAGTGGCTGCTGGCTGACAACCAGCAAGAGAATCAGGGCCCCAGTCCTACAACCATAGCAACTGAATTGTGGGACAAACACATGAGCTTGGAAGAGGACCTGAACTTCAAATTAGAACATAACCTGGCCAATACTTGTGAGACCCTGAGCAGACAATTCAGGCGTGCCATACCAAGATATGACTGAGAGAGCTGTGGGCTAATAAATGGTATTGTTTTAAGATATTAAGTCTGTGGTATTTTGTTATGCAGCAATAGCTAACTTATACTACTTCTTACCCAGAGTGCACAGCTACTGACCAAGACAAGCTTTGTGGCACAAGGTCAGTCACTTACTGAGCTGGATTTACCTGATTTAGTGTGGAAAGAACTTGGGACCAGTTGATAGACATTAACATATGGTTTTAGACAGGGTTAGGGGATAACATGGGTATGGCATCCTGAAAAATGAAGTGAACCAAGGCTCATGCACAAGTTTTCATCATCCTCGGTGAGCAAGGCACCTGACAGTCTATTTTATTAAACATTTGCAAAGTTACTGAAGCCATCTCCAGCTTTAACAACCAAGAATCCCCTCCCCTTCTTTTTAAAAACAATTCTTTCCCTCAGGAGTGGAACAGATGTTTTCGTTTTACTTAAACTAAAAGACTGTTTTTCTCATCCACCAGGAATATGTACCCGTACAAAGTGTTAACCTCATTTGGATTTGAACCCCCATCCTCAAGAGCAAAAGAAGGCTGAGGATCGCCAAATGTCAGCTCAGCTGTGAGAAGCGTTTTAAATCATATTTTGACGTATGTTACACTGTTAACTAGAAAATGAAGTGCAGCACACATGCTTCTAGTAACTCTGGTTTCAAATCATATGATCTCTTCTTTGTCTTGAAGACCTTTTGATGTGTGTTCCCAATATTGAGTTTCTCTGCTTTTAATAATCTTATATTCCTTCCTCAATATAAATGTCATGAAAAATACTGAATGCTAATCTTCAAAGATCAAACAGGAAGAAAGAGGTAGGCAGCATAGTTCAGTGACTTGAATTCCTGAAATTTCTCATTTAAAGATTTTATTTTAGCTTATAAAAGTCTAGGCTCAAAGAAACGCTTGGTTCCCCTTTGTAAGGTTGAAGTTGCAGACTCCCCCAAATTTCAGAATTGTGTTAGCTGTAAAATAATTTGATCTCTCCCTGTCAGGTACCTGAGATGCAGGGGCCCCTTGATCACTATTTATGTCTATATTTGTGTCTACCTAACAGAGGGGGACTCAAAATCAATACATGCTGGCTTTTATTTCACCTTCTTTGCTTTAGCTAGGGCGACCCAGAGTCCAGGTTTGCCTGGGACTGGGGGAATTCATAGGAAAAAGGACTTTGAGGGCTAAAACTGGCATAATCCCTGGTAAACTGGCACCACCGGCTATCCTAGCTTGGGCTTCAAGAACCTTTTTAGGGTGGTAGTTGTATAGACAATTTGGTAACAGCTGTTTGTTTTTGGAGTTGGTGTTTAAAGGTTTGTGTCTATTTGTTTTTCATGGCAGGCTGGTGCCCAGACCTCGTAATCATAGTTCTGAAACATCATGCCCAGAATTACATCAGGAGAGGATTTTAGCGATGCCTGTGATGAAGGAATGCTTTGCCTGCTTGGGTACTTTACTTGCGCTTAAGTGTTTTAGGAGAATCATGTCTCCTTTCACTTTGTTCCCAAAATGGGAACACCAATCACTGAGAGATAATGCATTTCATAATATCTAAGTACGACTGTGACTGTTAAGTGTGTGTGTGTGTGTGTGTGTGTGTGTGTGTGTGTGTGTGTTGGGGGCAGGGGGACTGGTTAAAGGATATAATTATTCTAGGCTTCTTTCACATATATATCTACAAAGGCAGACCAAGCTTTTAATATACCTTTGCATAGTGCTCTCATTTGCCCCCTGGGGAGTTCCAGAATTTCAACATGGGAGAAGCTTTGAGGTGGCAATCAGCTTGGAGGGGGTGTAAGGGATGACATATGGTTTACGGATAGCTTAGCGATGTGTCTTGAAGCTGTTTTTACTTAGTGTGTGTTTATTAGGGGTGGTTTGAAGGGAGATGATGAAACATTCATGGGTTAAGCCCACTCCCACTTCACTGGCACCAGTATGGAGTGTTCTACGTTATGGCATGTGCATGAATAATTAAGTAGGATATTTGTGCTCTAAATATTGTACCACATTAGAAAATAATGTATTGCTTTATAAAAATTGTTTAAAACACATTGAATAATGATAGCAACATTGTCACTTTTTGAGCACCTCCTTTGAGCCAGATACTTCTCATATATTTGTATATGTTCTCATTAAATGCTTATATCAACTCTGAAAGACAGGTATTAGAGAAAACTGATAAAATTGTATATACTATGTTTTTGAGAACTTTTGTGTCAGGCACTCTTCTCTGCAACTCATTTACGTTACTTAGCTTCAATTCTATGAAGTGGATACATTTTCAGATGAAGAAACTTGTGTAAATTCACATGGTTACCAAAAGGTGAAGGCGAGATTTATACCCAGGCTGTCTGACATTAGAACCTTTACTCTCAACCTCTATGCTACATTTATACCATTTTACGGATAAGGAAGTAGAGATTGCTTTACTTACTCAAGGTCATCCGGATCACGGGCAGGAGCAGTTGAAAAGTACATGTGCCTGCGCCATTCTCCTCATCCAGGGTCCATGAAGTGGGGGCAGGCGGTGGACATATAGTGTCAGATGCTATGTCTGAGGAATTTATAGATTTTATGATCACTTTTATGGCACATTCTGGGGTGGTCTTGAGAACTTAGAATTTTAAAAATCTCCCCAGACAATTGTGATAATGACCGGGTTTGGCAACTATTGCCCTATTGTAGGGCTGGCTAATAAGTTTCATTCCTGGTGCTATTCTTGACTGATTAGTAGGTTATCTAGAGCAATATGTTGAAACTGTTAAGGCTAAATCTGAGCTCAGCTGGGAAGAGCACCAGTTAGTGATTAGCCACAAACACAGGAAAGAAGGGCGCTGGTGCCCTGGGTTTGCTATACTGACTCTATGTACTCAGGGCTTCAGCTGGGCTGGGGATTGTGTTATTGTCCCCAACTATTCACCTCCTTCCCTGGAAGAAGGTTCTGCCTCCTTGCCCGTGACTGGGACGGTGTGGCTTGCAGTGCCTCTCAGTAGGTCAAGATTCATCCACGTCCTACGGTCAGCTTTGGCCTCAGAATTTGTGTTGACCAAGAGAACGTGAGAGGTGGACGTGATATACAGCATGTCTGAGTGCAGGTTTTATGAGTGACTGTTTCAGTTCTGCCTCTTGCTCTTTTCCCTGTGCCATGAGAACAGTGTGTCCTGCAGGGACCTGGGAGCAGCTACAGCAGCTGACCCACCTCTGCTGACTGACATGAGTGAGAAATGAACATTGGCTCCTGCAAGGCAAGCTGCTGAGATTTTGCAGTTATTACTGCAGCCAGGCTGACCAATACGACTAATACACTCCATTTCCAGAGTGACTGGAAGTACAATTCAGTCCTAAACTGTCATTTGCCTTAATATTAGTTTTAGTCTTATCAGGTTGACTCTTAGTAAACTACCGAGATCATGCCACTGGGGAGTTTCAGCTCCCTTCAAGTGATTCTAAGGGGCAGAGACTCAAAAGAAACCTTTCAGGGAACTGTGCTAGGATGGACCCCAATGATAACTGGAATTACATCCCTAATGCCCAAGGGCTGCAATGGCTGAGGAGCCCCTGTCATAGAATGGAGCCTGATCTCCACCTATTTCTGATGCAAATTACATGTGCCTCTACGGCCATGGAGAGCTTGAGCATTAATCTATGTCTTTGTGCAGCCAGTTCTGTAGTTTCGTGTGTGTCTTTGAATTTACATCCAAGAACATAGGTCCATGAAGATTGACCTTTAGAACCACTTTTCTGCAAATTGAATATCCCCTTATTTCAGCATGTTGACCTCTTGAGATATTGACCTTTTAACAAGTGTAAGTACAGTAATGCCCTATCTGATCTTAGGAGTCGTTCTCCTAATTTAACCATTTGGGGATAAGAATAGCTACTAACCTGGTCAGTTGGGTGAGGATCAGTGTCACGTCAGGCCTGGTCAGCAAATGTCATAGTCCTCGTGTGAATAAGCAAGTCATAGGTGCCTAGGATTCAAGTAGTCATAAATAGGCAAGCAGACCTTCTCCCTGTACGTCTCTGTTGTGAAGCCTTCCCAGCCGAATTTCCCAGAGGATTACGCCGACCTTGGGTGCTTTGATGGTTTGTAAGGCTCTCCTTCCTCTGAGTTAACAGCTTCCTAACACTCTTGGCATTTACGGTAACAAACTTCAGGTGCAGGCATCTTGTAGCTGCAAAACTTTTCCTCTTATGTGTGTGCTCCCTCATTCCTTCTGCTCCTCTAATATAGCATTTCCTCCTTGGCGTTTGAACTCTTGGTTGAAAAAAAGGCTCTATAAATGAAGAGTCTGAGCTTCACCTCTCGTACCTCCCCCAGAGCTTTCTGTCCTCCTGAGGCAGAGGGGAGCACAGTGGAGCACAGGAGCACCCAAGGCCAGCCAGTGGGGACTGACAGACTGCAGCTGGCAAAGGAACACAGTGGGACCAGCCACAGGTGACTGCATGCAGCCAACTGGGTCAGGTTGTCACAGGAAGCTCGGGAGAGGCGGGGAGCCTCTGCAGCTGCTTCTGCTTGATGCTTACTGGGAGCTGGGACTTCCCCCCTCCCAAGAAAGACTAGCCTATCCTTGACCTCAAGTTGCAAAGCAGAGGAGAGTTCCTTTAGTTGTGTTAATCAGCAATGCAAGGAGTCAAAAAAAAGGTACCCTAAGAGACCAACTCTTTTGTGCTTGTCCATATGAAAGAAAAAGCTTTTGGTCACCTTCCAAGAATGTGGTCTTGAGTGAACTAGACAAGGAGTATATTGTTGGCAAATCTAGGTGCTGTTACTTTTCTATCCAAGTGAACAACTACAGAAAATATAACCAATTGCCAAATGGTTAATGCAAAAGTTTTTAGTGTTGAATTTTTGATGAAGTAAAACTTGACTACCTTTAAGGGGACTAAAGTGGCTGAAATGTTCTTAAATGTTTATATACACATTGCTGAGGATGTAAATGACCATCCTCCCACTTTCCACCCCCAGGCCTTTAGGCTGGCCTGTAATTCTCACTTATTGCTGGATCCCACCCCAGAATTTCTGATTCACAGTACCTTGAAGTGAGGCCTGAGAACCTGCATGTCTAACAAGTTCCAAATCTGCTGGTCTGAGGACCATACTTTGAGAACCCCTGAGATAGGTAACCATCTTTGAAGGTGCGTAGATAATAGAGCCCGTCTTTAATCAGTATTGAGTGGTTTGTAGGAGGTATGATCCGAGGTGGTGCTGTGAGCCTGCAGATGTTGGTGATTAAGGAATTAAGGGTGAGGCCCCAATCACAGAGTTGAAGGAATTGGGGATGGTGGGAGGGGAAAAGCCTGGAGACATAAGAAGGAAATGGGAGTGAAGGGTAGATTGAGGAATTCAAGTGAGAGGGAGAACCCCAGCCTGACACGGATCTCACTGCCATGTGAAGCGATTGCTTTATTGAGTTTGATCGCTGAGGCGGTGACAAGAGCTGTACCTAAAACAGATGGATAAGGCCCTGAAGGTTTTATTGTATCCCCTTCTGTATTAAATAGCAGAAATGGACAAGTTCTTTGAACTTTCATAATGATACTCATTTTCCTTGACAGTGTGTATTAATCACCAGATGGGGAGCTCTTTCTTTTGGGCAAATAAGGTCATAAAGATAAGCTGTGACAATTAAATGGCCACATTTCTTTTATTTTATCAATATGGTTGGAGTCTAAGTTGAACATAAGATGTACACAGCTTTTTCTTCTTCAGAATTCTCAGATGATTTTTGATGTCTAAGTTCACATGGAAACATCAAGGCAGAAAAAGATGCAACTCTAAAAACCAGTTTTCACATTACATTTGATTGTCAAGTAATTATTCAATATATTATTTTGATTTTAAAAATTAGAATCTTGCCATATATAGGTGGGTGATATATGGTCATAAAGTCATAGGGATTCTGCCTTCCACCTATGGTCACTAGCAAAAGAATGTCCAAGTCTATTTTAAAAGCTTACTTAAAAATAATCATTTCAATGAAATAGCAGTAAATAGGAATTATGATTCCTCTTTCTATGAAATGTCAAACATTAGGAGAGATAATATTAAAGTTCCCAAATACCTCCATGATATCAATATTCAGGAAATAATATTTTATGGTAAACATTTTTAATAAACAGCAGCATAAAATAATCAGTGTTTAATATCATCTCTGGTGTGTGAAATACAAATGCATATATCCCCAATATAAAATAAGCTTCTTGTCATTACAATTTCATGCTTGTCTATTTGAAATGCCCATAATAACAAATCAAACATTAAGTAATACAGTGATTAAATGCATGCAGTGAAAATAAGGAAAGATATGATAGGGCGAGATATCTGAATACTGCCATTATATATTTGAAGAAAATCTATACCGAGTTAAAAACAAACAAAGGAAACAAGGAAACAGACCAGATATAAAAATGCAGAGATATATTTCACTTCTGTGATACAAACCATAAACATAGTTTTGTGCAAAAAAGAGAAAAGATCTGAAAATAAAGTCATCTTACAAAACATTGCCCACAAAGCAAAAGGTATTTTTCAGTCTGTGAAAAAAATAATATTTTAATACAAAAGGGACTGTGTTATGTAGTATCACAGTGCTATTATAAAATACATTATTACAAGTGGTTTTGAAAATTTAGTTTGCTCACCTTAATGACTTCAGTAATTATAAAATGTTTAAAATAAATGTTATAGTTCTTTATAAAAAACTAATTTGAATTTATTTTTTACCCATAGTAATGTTTTTCCAGAGTAGATATCTTACTGGCTCATGGAATGCTACTTTCCCTTTAAGGGACTCCTAGAAAAACTCAGGTTCACTGAAATTGTGTTTACTTAAAATAATAAATATTCTTGGAAAACAATTGATTGTCGTATGATATACAAAACTGTGGTTTGAATCTTCATCATTAAACAGTTGCATAGCAACAAAAGGATACAAATATTCTCCTCTACCTAAAGTTAAGAAATGTAACTTCTGAATCAGCTTATTTATGCCATAAAAATATGTCTTAATTTATTTCTGAATAAATCTGAATATAGCCAATTCTTTGTGTTCACAGTACCTATAAGTCCACATTTGTTGTCTGAAGATTCAGTGTTTGGGAAAATTGCAACACATTTTGGTAAACATATTTCTTTGATTTCTCATCCTAATTGAATTTTTTGTTTTACAAAATTGAAATGTCAACGTGCTTCTAAGTCTCTTACATTCTCCTCATGAAATATCATTTCCAGGAATTACTTTATATCCTGTAAGTCTCTTTATAAGTCTCTTCAGCTGTAAAATAAAAAAATGAGACTTTGAGACATTGCTCTTAGAATAAATGACTTATTCTTTTAACAAGAGAAAAATCAATCATAACATTCCTTTCTATATAGAACTTGAAACCCATAAGAATGCTAAACTTGGCAGAAGATGGCTAGCAGGTAAGGCATGAGATGCACATTTGATACCTTCCTTCCTCTAACTAAGGCAAAAATGATCACGTTGTTTCTAGTTACCAGCTTAAAATTTTCAGTTCATGGTTATCTTTGAAGTGAGAACTCAGTACTTGTTTTTTAAAAATACTATAATATTTTGCAAATAGAATTCAGTCTTTGGATTCCAACTAACACTATGAATACATTGTCATAACTCTTGGTGCTAGAATAAAATCTGTGAACATTTCCAGATCAGAAAAAAAAAAAAAAAAAAGTGAGAGAAACTTTAAATTAACTAGATATTGGTGTCAGAGAGTTTCCTCCTTCCCCAGAGTCCACTAATCATATGCACCCCCATACCTTAGACAGCTCATATGCAGGAGGATGCAAGCATGGATGGGCTGGTCTGTAGCCACACCTCTATTCTTCAATGTTATTGGTCCAGGGAAGCTCCTGTGAGGCTGTCCCCATGGGAACCCTTGTTCCTTTCCCATGGATGCTGAGCTAGGCCAAGGGACCATTTTCCTGACTGTGCTGCCTTTGGTGCCTCATTTCTAATGCAACACAGTGAACTATCAACCGGCGGTCAATTTCAGCATCCACATCTAGCCTTATGATCTGATGCCCTGTGTTATTTCAAGGGCTTGTGTAAACACACTGTGGAAAAAGCCTTCATGATCAACAGAGGAGACTCACAAAGAGGCACACTTTTCACGTTCCCAAAGAAGCCCCACTCTGTAGAAGGCTTCAGGGAAACTTACACTTATGGCTCGTTTCCATCTGGGATTTTAAATCTGGCCTAAAGTTTCCTCACTGATTCTGAACATCACTTCCATACAAACATGCATAGAGTCTAAACTGAATCAACATAATTCCTGAACATCTGTCCTGAAGAAAAGACAGCAGGTAGACAAATGCTATGGTATATACATTTTGGGGAGAGAACAGTCATGGCAGCCAAAGGTGAATACACAAAGCACCGTTTGACTTTCCTTTTTGGTTTGATACTTAGTCATAAGGTTCATTTCCTCTTCACTGGTTTGCAGTTTTCAGTACTTGAAACCAGATGTACCAATCCCAGTGGCATGGCCTACACCCTGATGGAGTGTTAATCCCACAATGTTTTTTTTCTGGCTGGTGTTTGCCCTGGTTGGTAAGACACAGTTAAACTTCACAGAAGATACTTGTTGCAATGTCTGCTAAATGAGAACCTTACTTTAATAAAAACATTTGAATATAAATCTTTTCTACGACTTTCTAGTTTTTCCTGTATACCACATTTACAAAAGTTGTGCATTTTACAGTTCTGCAGAAATCATAGATTCGGTGTGTCCATGAATGTTGGAGTCTCCTAGCAAAGATGGTTGCTTTGAGTCTATTTTGTAGGGTTTTTGAGATTTGTTGCCAAAAACGGTGATACCCATTCCACTGGGATGATTCGGAATCGACATGTGTGGTAGTAAGGGAATATTTGCTTCCTGATTTGATCCTGATGAAGGCAGGCTGGTCACATGACCAGTACTAGTTGACCCACTGGCACTGCTTGGGGACCGACTCTTGGGAGGTGGGCAGTGCTGAATCACTCTGGGAGGACCTGTTGGCTGATAGTGGGCAGCTGGAAACGCTGCATATCCAGTAGGTATTGGGTATCCATTGATGGGGATGAATCGCTGGTTCTGAGGTATTGGTGGGCTGATGAAACCAGCAATCTGGCCCTGTGGTGTAATACCCTGGCTCGGGAACATGTAATTGGGATATCTGGGGTTACTGAGATTACTCACTGGGCTGGCACTAAGGGAGGTTGTCTGCGTGGTGGCATTTCCACCGGAAGGAGTAGTAGAGCTGGTATGACTTGAGAGCCCCTCCCAGGACCGAAGCCGGACGTGAATATCTTTAAATCTTGGTCTCCTGGAAGGAATCTCATTCCAACACTCTGTCATGAGGCTGTACATTCTGGGGGGGCAGTCTTCGGAGCATGGTAACAGCTGTCGTTTTCTCACCATTTCGATCACTTCCTGGTTACTAAATCCATAATATGGCTGGAGTCCAAAACTGAAAATCTCCCACAAGACAACCCCAAAAGACCAGATATCTGAATCAGAAGAGAATTTGCCATACATGATGGCTTCAGGGGGCATCCAGCGAATGGGCAGCAAAGACTTACTCTGCACCCTGTAGTAATCAGCGGAGTATATTTCTCTGGAAAGCCCAAGGTCTGAAATCTTTACGTGAAGTTGCTCTCCGATTAAAATATTGCGAGCTGCAAGGTCCTTATGGACAAAGAAGTGACTAGACAGGTATTCCATGCCGGCTGCAATCTGAATTGCAATGTGTAGAAAATCTCCATGATCCAGGCTGGATTTTACAGTCCCATCTTCATCACTGCTACAGCCAACATCTGAATGTGGGGACCGCATGATGAGGAACTCATGGAGATCCCCCTGATTCATATACTCAAAAAGCATACACACAGGTTGTTCCTGAGTGACAGCCCCTAGAAGGCAGACAATATTGGGGTGGTGTAGTTCGGCCATCAGGGAGGCTTCCTGTTGAAATTCTGTCCATTGCTGGGGGTTGTTATAGTCTTTCAAGGTCTTTATAGCAACTAACTGAGCATGGTCCATGCCTGGGAGATAGAGATGGCCCTTATAGATCTTTCCAAAGGCACATTCACCCAATTCTTCCATAAAACGTACAGCAGAAAGAGGCAGCTCTTTAGCCTTGCTCTGTATGAGAGAAAGGGAAAGTGTGGTTTAAAACATTTTCTAAGGCAAGACATCCTGGCATCTGAAAGGAGGGGTGAGGCATATTGAGAAAGGTTCTGTACATCAAATTAATTACAACATTGTACATCTAGAAGTCTTTAGAATTGTTGGCTGCAACTCAGGCATAGGCAGATTTTTGTCCATCACTCCCCTATCCCTCCATCCACACCCCCTGCTCCAACAATGGTTTCCTGCTGTTACCTAGAATCTTGCTACTCAAAGAGTGGTCTTGGGAAGAGCAACATCAGCATCACTTGAAGCTCACTGCAAATGCAGACTCTTGGACCCAACTCGGACCTACGGAATGAGGATGTGCATTTAACAAGACCCCGGGTGATTCTGTTGAATGTTAGAGTGTGAGAAGCACTGCTGCTGAGGATACAGCCTTAATCCTTAGCCTGGCACTTAAGAGTATTTGTGATCTGGTCTTACCCTTGCTACACCTCTACATGATGGCATCACTTTAGTTGAATAGGTCTCCTCATAGTCCACATGCAAATGTCATGCATGTTCTTGCCTAATACCTTTGTTCTTCCAATGCTCTCCTATTTCTAAGGTATATATTGAGCTAAAAGCCAGAGAAACCAAAACAAAAGACTGTTCTGAGGTGCTCATAGTGGAGGTGGGGAGGTTTGGAATGTGCTTCTCTCTACTTATCGAATCCTTGCTGTCAAACTCTCCCCGACCACTCTGATCTTTGCCTCCTCTGGAATCCCTCTGGCTTTACCGTCTGAATGCCACTACGTGCAGGATGCAGTGAGGTGACTGGCTACACGCTGACCTCCGCAGCCACAGTTCGAATTGGAATTCTGCCCTCTCCACTTACCAGCTGTGTGACCCTGGGTACAATATTTAACCACGCTGTGCTTCAATTCCCTCATCTATAAAATGGGATGATAATCGTACTTATCTCGTAGGGTTCTTGTGAACTTTTAGTAAGCTAACATTTGTCAAGTGTTCAGCATGATGTCTGGCACATGGTAAGGGCTATTTAACTTTTAGCTATTATTACCTTGCTATTGCTGCTCTTTTTATGAATATACTTTGTCCTCTCAATCAGATTTCAAGTTTTTTTTTTTTTTTTTTTTTTTTTGGCTGCACTGTGTGGCATGCGGTATCTCAGTTCCCCAACCAGGGATTGAACCCATGCCCCCTGCATTGGGAGCGTGAAGTCTTAACCACTGGACCTCCAGGAAGTCCCCCAGATTTCAGTTTTTTGAAGGGAGCTATTGACTTTCGAACCAACTGAACCAACTATGGCTTTGCAAGCGGGTTATTTACTGATTGACCTGAAAACAGACAGGAGAAAGCATCTAGCTCACAATGAAAATAAATACTAAATAAATAAATACTAAATTGTGACATTTGATCTTGACAGTAAATGTCTATTATGTCATGTGTTTTTACTATTTTTGAAATTCACCTCCGATCTATCCTGACATTTAATCTAATTTGTTAGGGAAAAAGTCATAAAAGCAATGCATTTGTACCTAAATGGATTTTTAAAATAATCCCTTTAAATGTACTTTAAATCCTTATTTTTTAGAAAAAAGTACTGCTGTGAGTATCCCAATTGAAGCTGATGATTTTGCAAATACATATGGAATTCAGAGCTCTCTGTACACAGTTTAAATCAACAGTTTAGAAAATTAACTAAAAATTTTCTCTAACCCAAACTCTACTAATCTAGAATTCATGATGATTAGCTCTGTTCTAGGCTAATTTTTGCAGGGCAAAATGCCCATTAACCTTATTATAAGTGTAAATAAACTTGCAGCAAAATACCCACTTAAGACGACAAAATAGAACTGAGAATTTTGAAACATTAATTCCTCCATGCAAATAATATTTCTTATCATCTATAGGTCTCACTAATTTGTTAAAGCAGATTTTATGGGGGTTGTATTTATAAATGTCTTACAGTAAAGTTACTTCTGCTGAAAGTAATGGCAACTTCTTGCTTTAAACATTTAGGCAATTGAAACTTATTAATACAGTCCTATTAATTATAGTATTGTTTGTAACAGATTAGAAATAACCTAAATGTCTACTTAATGGAAACATTAAATTAATTGTGGTGGAGCTAGTAAAAAGAATATTATACATTTGTGAGAATATTATACAGTTGTAAGAACAAATGAGGACACTTTCTATGTACTGATATCCAAAATCCTACTACTAAGTTAAAAATCAAAAGCAAAAGAACAGTTAATGCTGTATGCTGCTTTTGTGTGAAAGAGGAGGAGAAAAAGAATAAATATATTCATATTTCTGCCCACAGGCATAAAGAAACTCTGAAAGGATACTCAAGAAACAGCAGTGGTTATTGGCAGGATATAGAGGTGGGAACTAGGAGGAGGGGGGCAGAGGTGGGAGATTTTTCACTTTATGCTTTTTTATACTTTTTTTTTTTTTGCGGTACGCGGGCCTCTCACTGTTGTGGCCTCTCCCGTTGCGGAGCACAGGCTCCGGACGCGCAGGCTCAGCGGCCATGGCTCACGGGCCCAGCCGCTCCGCGGCATGTGGGATCTTCCCAGACCGGGGCACGAACCCGTGTCCCCTGAATCGGCAGGCGGACTTTCAACCACTGTGCCACCAGGGAAGCCCTGCTTTTTTATACTTTTGAATTTATGAACCAGGTGAATGTATTATCAATTCAAAAAAGTGAATAATTTAAAAACATATGACCCATCTTTCTATCTGACTGAATCCAGGAAATTTATTCTGCAATCACAATTCCTTCACTGTTTTTCCTTTTGCTTCTAGGGTCAGGATTCTGTGGTTGCTATGGAGTTCCTTTGAGAGAACAGAATGTAGGTGGTGGGAAGAGTAACCAAGCTTACTTTTTAACTCTTGCAGCCCTCAGCTTGATTGTGCTTTCGTGGCCAGAGTAATCCAAAGTGAATTTTTCCCACATGACATTACGACACGGATTTCCATCAGAACTTTACCTAATGATGTTATTGAATCCAATTTATGTGAAAGCCCCTTGAATGGCATGGTAGGTATTACTTACTTTTTGACCTAAACAGGATCCCCCATGCTTTTGGTGATAGAGAGGGTATGGGACTGAGTAATAAACTATTTTTGAGGGAAAGTGGGAATGAGGAACTAAACCCAAGGAATATTAGACTGATCTAATGAGGCATTAGGACTCTTCCCCCTTCCCCTGCTGAAGCTTAACCCACAGGCAGTGTGGGGTAATTCAAACCATGTAACCTTTGAACTCATACAAATCTGAATTTGCATCTTGGACCTGCCGCTTTCTATTATTAATAGTTAATATTTATATAGCACTTACTATGCGCCAGACACTGTTCTGAGCACCTGACAATTATCAACTCATTTACTATAAAAACCCCGTGGGATAAGTCCTATATATTAGGTGGCTGACCTTGGGTGAGTTTCTTAACTTTTCTGAACCTCTTTTTCCATATCTATAAAATAATATAATATCCAGCTTCCATAATTACAGTAGGGATTAAATGCAATAATGTATGAAAGTAATTTCCACCTAATAAGTGCTCTTTAAATCAATTTTATTATCCTTCTTAGGGAAGTAATCCAGAAAGTGGAGTCAATGCAAATGATTTAGATCTATTTGCAGTCTTAAATAGGTCTAGATAGCCATCTATAATTCTACGTTTAAAAAACGAAAGTTTAAATTTCTTCTTGTTAATCTTTCTCTGTTCTCCTGTAGTTGCTGGTTTTTAAAAAAATTCTTTAAAAATGACAGAGACTCTGTTTTGGAACCCGAGGGCGGGTAAGAATTTGAGTGGCCTGTGGTCTGCTCCTCTGAGGATTCTGGAAGATGCGGATGGAGGTGGAGGGAGCAAAGACCCACGTGGAAGAGTGGATGGTGGCAGATGGGAAAGGAAGCAAGCAGGCCAAACTGGTGGGGACTGGAAGAGAAGAGGAGGTGGACGGGACCTTGGCGCTGGCCTGACACACGGCCCCTGGGGCTTCATGGCTAAGAAAGCCGGCTGCATTCCCATACACTGAGGTAAGAAAATTAGTTCTCTGGTATTCAGCTTTGGAAGAAGAACTCTTACTCTTGCCATTTTACAGATGGAGAAGGAGGCTTAGAAAAGTCTCAAGAATTTTTAGGAGGGCCAAAATTGCTGCCCTTGTGTGTACAAGGCCTTCTGTTTGAAACCAGAGAAGCTGGCTGGCCGGCAACCCCAGTTGGACACAGCATGTCTCTGGAGGCTCAGCCTGGGGCCTGACACCTTGCAGGGCTGTGAGGTCAGCCTTCAGTGTGTGGTCACTCTGTGGAACGATAATTGTTCTTCTTTCTCTCTGTTCAGACACATGAAAAAGTATGTTTTGACCCAAAGTGGGTCTTGTCATAGCTCACCAAAACCTGGTGGGCCAGACGGCATAGAGTCCCACATCATCTCCAGCTGACAGAAGGAAGGAATAGATCATCAGAGCTAGTCAGAACCAAATTTTGGGATTTGCTTTGGAAAAAAAGCACGGAAAGTAACCAAAATGACCAATTTCACAAAACCATTCCTTGGAACACCTGTGCAGCAGCCAGCATAGAAATACCCAGAAAAAAAACTGCTCAGGGCTTGGTTTCAGGGGAACACTTTACACAGTGATTTGCAGTTTTTAAATGCTCAAGTTATTTGGTACAAATGAGTCTTAACTATAGACTCATTTTCAAATTTTACATAAATCCTGACCTAGTTAAAAAATCATAAAAACCCTTAAAGAAGCAGTCAGTAGACTGTACGGTGACGGCAGGAAATTAGCTGTATTGTTGAGGAACAGATGGTTTACATTATACAGACCCTTTAGGCTAAACTTGTTTAGGTCTGGCATATTGTAAATTATATTTTGGTAATGAAAGTGAAATGACCTCTGCTTGACCTCAAGTGGAGTTTGTCTGCTTGAACCAATGTAGTGGAAAACTATGAAAGAAAATGAAGTCATAAAGTTTTGGCAGTTCAATTTTGGCTCATTTCAAGTTAAGGGGTTATAAATCTGTTTAGTTTTTGTTTGACAAGTATTTGTCATACAGGGATGTACAAAATGTAAAGAAGTGTAAAATACACATGAGGCACGATGCCAAAGTAAACCAAGTACAAAGGAAAACTGGAATGAATAGGGTCCTGGGCTCCTATCTCTTTATCACTCCCTCCATTAGTTGAATGACAAGATGGGCTCCGTTTATTATATGCTGTAAGGCAATTAAGTACCTTAAAACTGAAACAGGCTTTCAGTTTAAATGTTAACATTTTTACTTCTCAAAGTAAACACACATCTGCCTCAGTGCGGTTTAAAAAATTATATAATTTTTCTGGGGGGAGAAAAATCAAAGTTGATGTAGAAGTTGATACATTATTCTAAAATCCAGTTGTGCTTCTTCCCCTAGAAATGTTTGAAGCACAACTGTATTCAGGTTTAAATGAGCTCTTCACGGAAGGAAAATGAAGGGAGAACATTTTAGATGTGAGTCCTTAGATGTGAGTCGATGTGAGTAGTGCAGTCCTGTCTAAACAGCTGCTAGAGAGGCCAGGCGGATGTTGGTGGCTTCTGTAACCTGAGTGATGAATACTAAGAGGGGACGTGTGCCCCTTTTAGATCCATTAACTTTAGGTATGAAAGCAATGAACCATGGGTAGTTTAAAAAAATTGTAATTATGTAGATGGCAGATGGATTAGGTGGACAGACTCAGTGACTTTATCTCTTTTCACCTCTGGGAAGTTACACCTTAGGTGATGATATACTTGGAATGACTCCTCTGGAGGACACTGCTTGTGACTAAGCTGCCATTTCCTGCTCACTTTTCCTAAGTGACTACCACAAGAAATGAGATGCGTATTCTGTGATGGCCATCAACATTGGCGTGCAGCACGGATCCCGCTCTGTGACCTTTCACCTCTAACCTGAACAGGGCATGACTGATGGCTCTACTTCTGAGTCCAATTTGAAGTAGACACACAGATGAAAAGCCGAGCCACATGAGGGTGGAGGGAACCAGAGCTCAGGGCGGTGCTCTGGGACAGGAAGGTGGCTCCAGCAGCAGGTGCTGGAAAAGGACTGAAGTTCATGTTCCTACAATGGACCCAAACCTCCTCCTATAGTCCTTGCAGCCCCTATACTTGTTCCTTTCCCATCCCTCACGTCCCAAGACTGCTGCCCTTTTACAAATCTCTTTTGCTATACACATTTGCCGATTCTAGCTGTATACAAGTATCTGTAGGAGAAGAGTGGGTCCCACACAGTGACATCTGTCCTCACCGTATTAGAGGAATAATGAAGCAGGCCCTATTGAAGTTAGGGGGTAATTTTGGGTAATAGGAGGGCATGACCAGGTCTGTTTCTCTTTGAAAGCACAGTTTTCTCTGAGAACTGTATGCCTGATGGACTTACTCTCTGAATCTCAAGTTGATCAGCAGAGTCTACACCAGAGCAGGCACTGGAATCCCCCAGAGGGCCTGTTAAAACACAGATTGCTAGGCCTCACTCCTAGAGTTTCTAATTCTGTAAGTCAGATTCTGTAGTTCTGACAAGTTGCCAGGTGATGAGGATGCTCTGGGACTGGAATAAATGAGAGAACCACTGGAATAAATGAATATGACTTTCCAAAAAAAAGAGAAAAGAATACAACTTTCTGGATCAGACAGTTACTGAGTGTCTGGTCCCTGCTCCCGGCATGATGAATGACCACAGTGTGTCTGTAGAACCTGATTGAATGATTCTGACTTACACGAGACAGAGACTATACACCCTGCTTCAGAAGATGCTTTGGAAATGCCAGCTAGAGAAAAATGTAAGAGCCATCGACTGGTATTTCACTGGGTTATATTCTGCATGGCTACTGTCAGAGAGATTCAAGGTTTTGAAATAGAAATCACGTTATAGCTTGGGCCATGTCATCGGTTTATTATATTTTCATGTGCAGCCAATTGTGTGGGATATATTTTCATAGCTGGTTACCTCACTCAGTCAATTGATACTATATATACTATGTACCAAAGAGTATACACACAGAATAGTATATGAGAAACCATTTAAGAACCATGAGGAGAGAGGACACAACTCCTATCTTAGATGTTTGTAATCGGAGCTTAGTAATAACTACCATGTATTGAATACTTGCCATGTACCAGACTCTGAGATCATAATAATGGCTACGATTTGGGGAGGGGGGGCTGTTTATGTGTTGGGCTATAAGTGCTTTATACATATTAATTCTTTTCATCCTCACAATAATGCTATGAAATTGGTCACTATGACTATTATCCCCATTTTACAGATGGAGAACCTGAGGAGCAGTGGTTAAGTGATCCCACAACTAGTAGGTTGTAAATTCAGACTCCAGGGTCTGTCTTCCTCATGACTACACTACACTCCCTTGTGGGGTCTCTCAGTGTTCAATGCATCAACTCATTTAACCCTCATCACAAATCTGTGAGATTCATACTATGATTTCCCCACTCTATGGATCAAGAAATTAAGGCCTTCAATGAAATTAAAGCCTTCAAATTAAGGCCTAAGTAGCTTGCCTATGGAAGCACAACTATTAGGTAGTGATGTCAAGATTCAGCTCCAGCTGTGTCTGGCTCCAAAGATGAAGCACTTTTCTGGGAAGAAGAGGTAGTTTTCATTTGATCCTCAGAGGGCTCCACAATTTTAAAAGCATGAGGCCCACTGGTGTAAAAGTGGAATGTCAAGGTGTAATTACTCTCTGGCCTCTGATGACCTAGACCTTACTCTGGCTGATCCTTTGTTGCTCCCATTAGTTGACTGGGGTAAGTGAACAAAACCATTCAACAGCAGGCTTTACCTGAGTTGGGCACAAGAGCCCTGGAGAGTATGTGAAATTGAGATTTTTTAGTATCTGGCCTTGGCTGTTGACAGGAATCTGCTTGACTCTAAAGCCTATTTTCCTTTCCTGTGCATTTTACTGGTTCTTAGGTAAACAGTGTTAGAATTGTGAAACAACTGACTCCACTCATAAATGGAAATGATTACATTCTAAAAGCTTAAAGGCCACAACCATTTGATTTTGGGAGATTATGGACATTTTCAAAGACTACAGCTGAACTAAGTGCCTTCTGGTTTATGCAATCAAATTCTAGAGGGAGTTCCAACCAATAGTTTGCCATATTTGTTCAGAGTTCAGCTGCACTTCTCTGGAAGTGATTTAACTTCAGAAACAGTTCTTTTCTCTATAATGTTAACTTTCTGATAGTTAGTTTGAATGTTTGGTGGTGACCAGGATTGATTCTGTGGTGGAGTTACTTTATAATGTCAACAGGAGATGTTCTATTCTGCCTGGAAACAGGTAGAACAGATGCCAGTCATTTTAATGTCAGCGTGAGCTACCACGTGCTCATAACTTGGGCTTGTGTGCTTCAGTCAGCCTGAAAATTACGGCAGTAGAGTGAAATAGGGCAGGGGTCCCCAACCACCAGGCTGCGGACGGGTACTGGTCCGTGGCCTGTTAGGAAGGGGGCTGCACAGCAGGAGGTGAGCAGTGGGCAAGTGAGTGAAGCTTCATCTGCCGCTCCCCATGGCTCACCTTAACGTCTGAACCATCCCCCCGCTCCCCGTTTGTGGAAAAATTGTCTTCCATGAAACCAGTCCCTGGTGCCCAAAAGGTTGGGTACTGCTGAAATAGGGAACACTTGGGCTCTGGACCTGGACAGACCTGGGTTTGAGTTTTGGCTCTGCCACTCACTAACTGTGTGACTTTGGGCAGACTCTTAATCTCAAGCTTCAGTTTTCTCACTGCCCCAAATCAGGCTCAAATTAGTACCAACTTCAGAGGGTTACTGTAAAGACTGTATTGAGATAATGCATGTGAAGTACTTCAGCTTATTCCTAATATCCATTCATAATACTCATTCTCCCTAGAAGTAAAACTTCTAAAGACATAGTTTGAAGCTGATCTCTGTACTGGACAGTCCCCCAGTCCACACTGTCAGACCCTCTCTGCCCTGAGGGATTTTATCCAGGGTGTGAACAGGGTGTGAGGCAGAGGATTTATGCTCACTGGATGGGCACAGGAATACCAGAGCTATCTAAAGAGCTACCTCTATAATCTTTGCTCTAATTGCCTTGTCCTCACCCCAGTTAATGCTGTGGGTTGCTGAATCCTATAGCTTCCTCCCCAGCCCACAGTATCCTGTACACAGCATTTGGTGGTTGATTTAAAAGGTTTGTGATTGTTCATATCATCACTGTAACAAAAAAATAATAGTAACTTCTAGCTGTTGAGGACCTGTGAGGTGCCAGACACGCTATCTTGAAGTGTCAGAAACAGCTTGTTTAGAATAGATTGGTGGCTGCTAGTGGCGGAGAGTGGGGAGGGAAGGGGTGGGCAAAACAGGTAAAGGAGTCAAAAGGTACAAACTTCCAGTTATAAAATAAGTAAGTTATGGGGATGTGCAGCATGGCCAATATAGTTCATAATACTGATTGTATATTTGAAAGTTGTTAAGAGAATAAATCTTAAACCTTCTCATCACAAGAAAAAAATTTTGTAACGATGTATGATGGCAGATGTTAGCTAGGCTTATCGTGATGATCATTTTGCACTATATAAAAATATTGAATCATTACGTTATACACCTGAAACTAATGTAATGTGTGTGAATTATACTGCAATAAAAATACATTTAAAAATCTCTTTTAAGTACTATTTGTATCCTTGTTTTATAAATGAGAAAACAAAGATCTCATGGCCAGTAAACAATGGAGGCAAGATTTGTAATCATATCTCTCTGCCTCTAAATCCTTGATCTTTGAAGTATATTATACTACCTCTTAGAAATAAACTAAGAACAAATGTGACTGGAAAGGTAACTTAGGCCCAGAGACTGTGGACTCCTATGTACTGGGAGGAAGAATTTTATAACTGAGATTTGGTCCTTCCAGATTGGGGAATCATTATGTCAAGTGGGAGCTAAAGCAATGCCAGAGGATGAAATCAGCATGAGAGAGAGAAAGAGGAAAGAGAACAGACAAACATCAGAGGAGGCTCCCATTTGGGGAGTTAAAAAGAAGAAGAGCTAGTGAAGAAAAGAAGAGGAGATAGTAGGAGAGCCAAGAGAAAAAGTGTTTCAACATGGTGGTTAAGAATATCGAATGCTCCAGAGAAATTAAAGAGGATGAAGACTTGGGAAAGGCCATCGGATTAAATTACATCCCTGTTGATTCCCCAGAGGCCATGTGAATAGAATGATGAGCTCAGAAGCCTTGGAGACAATGGCTTTAAGGAGTGAGTGGAAAAGTTATTGAGGACGTTTTAGCACTAAGTGTAGTGACAGTGGATAAGAACAGGGATTTCAAAGGGATGGCTCTACCACAGCAGGGATTTTTAGATGGAAGTATGTTGCTAGCAAAAGGGACAGGCCCAGGGAACATAATTAAGTGTCAGTACATTCAGCAATGGCTGAATACCTTGGCTGGAAAGGAAAAGGAGAGAGGAATAGCCTGGAAGTAGAGAAACAGAGAAGTGGGCAAGAGATGAGGGTTAGTTGAGAAATAAAATACAGCCACCAGTTTCAGAACTGACCTATAGGCCAATTTTGCTTTCCCCGCAATCTTCCTTATATCAGCCAGGAGCTGCAGGAGTTTGACCCGAAGGCTTATTTAGGTTTCCTGACCCTCATTCTCAAATTCCTCCACCCTTAACCTCTTTGAGGGTCTAAATCCCACATAGGTGGGTCACATAGGGAAGGACAGAACTGGCTCACCCTGTGCTTGACTGAGAGGCTCCGCTCCCCTTCTAAGTCCCCAGGAGGCAAGCTCCACAGCTTCCCTCCCTCAGCAAGACTGCTCAGTGTTTCCGATGTGACAGCTTGCGGGGAGGGGGAGGGGGGGAGGCAGAGGGAAAGAATCGGAGAGATGGCAAGTTAGAGTTTCCAGGCTTCTTGGAGAAGGTTCATTTTCCACAGTACTTAAAAAAAAAAAAAAAAAAAACCCTTACTCAGATTGTAAAATTTGTAATGCAAGATAGAAAAACCCTACGTAGTTCCTGCATCACCAGAGTACTGTCAGAAGATTTTAAAGATGGAAAAGATAGGAGATTAACTAATCCAACTGAATAGCTTGAAATCTTTTGCTGAGCAAAATAAAAGAAAAATAAACAAACCATCCTTTGCATGAACACAGTCGACCTCTTTCTCTGAACAGCCGAGAAAATTGAGACACAGAGAGGCTAAGTGGCTACTCAGGGTCACAGGGCAGTTAGAGGTGAAGCCAGGGGAGCATCTCCATTTCCTGAGTGTTCAAGGCTCAGAGGTAAGATGCCTGTCTGGTCCACTGGCTTCCTTTCCCCACAGATCAGAAGGAGACTCATGCCTCCTCAAAAGTTTTAACTTCCAACTGTACCGTTCACCTCTCTGGGGACTCAAGCCAGATCCCGTCAGCCAGTCTGTCTGCAGCTGCCTATTGTCACCTCTGAAGGGTATGGATTTCTAGTCTCCCAGAGGAGCCTCTTCTTAATACAAACACTTGGGGTTGGTGGGGCAGCAGGGGGCGGGCACGGTGCGTAAGATCAGCTCAGCAAGTGGAGAGAGATGGACAGAGATAGTTTAAACCCTGAAGGGCACATTCATTTGGATAAATAAGAATGAGGCCAGGGCAGACCAGCTTCTACACTTCATTCCTTTTTCATCCCAACCTCCAAATATCCTTTTGATTTTACCCTGGTAGGGTGTTTTTTTCCCAAGACTTTTTTTGTTTTGTTTTTTTCTCTTTCTTTCTTATGTGTGTCCCTTCCTTTTAGATTTTATAGGTACGTGTAATATTTATGTGTCAGTGACCTCTCAAAGCAGTTTTAGAGATTGACTGTTTACATTTGGGAATTTTCTTTAAGGTCTACAAAGTTCTTTGTGCTTTTTCCAGGAAAGGCACTCAGTAAGAACCAAAACAAATAGCTGAATAAGTCAAATTTGATCGGAGCCAAATTTCTTAGGAGAGTAAGAAAAAAAAAGTTAGCATTTGTTTTTGTTGTTTCCTTTCCCCTCCTCGACCCAGTCACATATTCTTGAGCCATTCCTACTTCTAGTCTGATTCAGAATTGCTTGTGAGCTGTTTAAGGCTAAAGTCTAAGCCTTGTGTTGGAGAAATCTTGACACTGGGAGATTTCGCAAGGCACATTTCGGAAACGGTCCAGAAATGATGAAAACAATGTTTTGATTCACCAAGTCTTAGGAAAAAGTTATCCCTGTATATTTTACATTTGTCTCCATGACCATGCAGGATGGAGGACTATTGTTGCTCTGGCCAAATTTCACATGTCCCTGGCAGGACTGGGGCTATGTAACTCAAGCTTACAACTGTTATCCAGGCCTCTTCAGGAGGTCTGCCAGAGCCAGGTGAATCCTGTGGTTAGTGTTCAGCCCAGACTGACAAATGGAGTGTCATATTTAATTATTTGCCTGCCCCCATAACCCCTTCCCAGCATGATCTGTCCTGTGAAAAAGTTATCATGGCATGGGCAAGTTCAAGGGCTTTCCCTAGAGTTGAAAAATCTCTATTCACATTTTATCTCTTCCAATTACTAGCTCTTTGACCTTAGGCAAGTTACTTAACTGGTTTGGAGTCTCAGTTACTCTGGTTGTATGAGAGTGATAATAATACCTACCTTATATAATAGGTGTGAGGATTAAATGAGATAATGAATGTAAAAGCTCCTGGAATAGTTCCTGATAATGTGTATCATTCAGTATATATTAGTTTTCTCTATTTGTGCCACGGAGCCCCCTGAGATCTTTATTTGAAAGACAACATAAATCCAAAACACCGTGCCTGTTGGACATATCATGTGTTGCAAAATAAACCTCCACTTAGAATGGAATTGAATTGCAGATTGAGGCTGACCTACAACACAGGTAATTTTTTCAAATGGAAATGATTCTTCCTATAATTCCTGCCACAGCAACGAGGAGCCCACCTTCCCAGGATGGTGGCTGCTGCACAGTGACTACTAGAACCAAACTGATCTGGCTCTCTCTCCCACCCAGAGCTCTAGCATTTGTAAGGCTTCTCAGAATTTAATAACAGAAATGACAGGGAAAGATTCTCACAGAACAAAGACTATTGCACTAGAAGTTTGAAGTCATGGAATATGTAAACGGTCAACTAGGTGTGACTACATGAATGTGCAATAATGTTAACCCTTCTATTTTCTCCTATTACATTTATAAGGATTAACCGTGCTATTATGTAACACGCTGTAATGTATGTAAGTTGGCTAGCTAGCAGCTAGGATATCACGAGTTAAACCTCCACTGCCACCCATTCCCCAGGCCACCGAGTGAACTCAGTGGTTAAGAATCCACCTGCCAATGCATGGGACACAGGTTTGAGCCCTGGTCCAGGAAGTTCCCATATGCCGTGGAGCAAGGAAGCCCATGCATCACAACTACTGAGCCTGAGCTCTAGAGCCTGCGAGCCACAACTACTGAAGCCCGTGTGCCTAGAGCCCATGCTCCGCAACAAGAGAAGCCACTGCAATGAGAAGCCCGCGCACCACAACAAAGAGCAGCCCCTGCTCGCCACAATTAGAGAAAGCCCACGTGCAGCAACGTAGACCCAACACAGCCAAAAATAAACAAATAAAATAAATAAATTAGAAAAAAAGAGAGAGAACAGTGGTTTTGCTTGGAACAGAATACTTAAAAAGTGATTTCTTTTAGCATTTAAGAAACCCCAAAACCTTACCAACAAGTATGACTTTGCAATAGAAAAATATTTTAAGACTTTTTAAATTAAAAAAAAAAATTCAACAGCAAAGCAAAATAAAATCAGATGAGGACTATGTGTCAGGCCCAATTATGCTACTTTTCTTATTGGGTAAAAGGATTGATTTGAGTGTGAAGGCAACTTTTTTCCTAAAATTGTATAAAAAGTGATGCATCTCCTCTTTATGAGGGTCAAAGGAATAATATGGTCACTAACCCACAGAGAAGATAAATATTTGTTGAATGAATGTTCCTATGGAGTTGGAACACAATGAAAAGGCAGGCTTCTGTGGATGCAAGGATCTTAAATTATTTAAATGAAATCTCTTTCCCGAGAGGTCTGGGATTGGGGTGCTGGCTTTCCAGAGAGAAAGCCTCTGTTGTATTTCAGCCTCAAGATGTGGTGTGTGCTCCATTTAAGGAAAGGGCCAGTGACCCTGGGTTCCTTGCCAGGACCCTGAGCAACCCAAATGTTGAAAGATGTTGAGGAAAAACTAAAAGGAAGTGGGTTGATTTAGCAAAGAGAGGAGAAGGCTAAGGTGGGCTATTATAAAACAGCATTCAAAGATTGTGGGAAGGACAACACTTCTCTTAAAATATGTTTAAACCAAAGAGAAAGGGATTAAGGTTAGGCATGAAAAGGATTTTTTAAATTGTGGTAAAAAACACATAACATAAAATTGACCATTTTAAGTGTACAGTACAGTAGTATTAATACCTGCACATTGTTGTGCAAGCAAAAGGATTTTTTGAAAGTGAAGTTAGTAAACAATGTCTGATCTCTCTCTCTCTGTTCATCTCTTTCAGTTTGATTGGGAGAGAATGGAATTTCCTTCTTTAAAATGTGGAAAAATAGTCCACATTCTGAGTCCCCCGGGACTGGAAGAGATGATCTCATAAGAATTCCTTCTAGCCCAAACTCTACGTAAGGTAGTGCTAGGACGGGCCCAGCACCGAATTGGTCACACTGATGAAAGTATACACAAGCTGCCTTGGACAAAGTTAGAAATGCATGGCTATGCTGAAAATGAACTCTAGCACTGATAAAATTTCTGATTCTATATCATTTGATTTCTAAGCTTGGGTGGGTTATAAGTGTTGCTTTAACTTGAAGTCTATAGAATAAGCGCAGCTCAGGACTGCTAGTTTTACCTTGGGTTTATATGCATTCAACATTGACATCTCCACATTTTGACCTCTGACGTGTTTTGGCTGCCTCTGGACAGGCGGTGACGATGACTTCTGGTTATTGCGACAGACACAAATGAAGAAGAAAAGCAAAGCAATGGCCAGGGGAATGGCAACACTAGGCACCAGTATGTACAGGATTTCCATTTTATTCTTCTCCTTGGAATCCTTTGAATCTGGGTGTAGAAAATGGAAAAGAGCAAAAGTTATACTAGTTCAAATAACATGGAATAATATTACATGGCAGAGCTTAAAATGTCCTCCTATTCCTCTATACACACAAATCTACTGTGAGAAAAAAGAACCCTTGCTTATTATAATTTGTTTCCATCAAACCTTCAGTGTAGTTTATCAAAGTTGAAAAGTTTAAAGTTCAAACGTTTAAAAATTGCAGAGGGACATTGTGAAGACTTCACGTGTGTGTGGGTCCCCCCTCTGATGTCCTCAGCAGCAGACCTGCATTTCTCCAACACCTTAAAAGTTAAACGCCACATGGATGGACTGTATACATCTAAGAGCATTAATGTGGACCCCAGGGGTCTCTTCTTCCATTGGCTGCCAGCCCAAATCAACCACCACAACATGGTGTTCCAGAAATCATGTCCTTGTCTTGGCTGGCTTGGACATATAGGGCCAGTCCTGTATCTTCCAGAAGCAGTATCACCAAAGAATCCTGGCCCAGGGTCCACAAAGCCACTGGCCTGAGAATATGGGGACCTGAAGTCAGGGCCAGCTCAGTCTCTGATGAGCTGTATGACTTTGAACAAATCATTCACCTCTTTGTGTCTCACTTTTTCTCATCCACAAAAGTGAAGGATCTGTTTTGGATGGTGTCTACAATTCCCTCTTGCACAGCATCAGTGTATAACTTGACACTTTTTTGAAACCCAAGAATTCTTCTTAAATGGTTTCATATGAACTCAATAATTATGAGTGCTAACCCTCTGAAGTATATTTTTTTTTACATGGGCCTCTCACTGTTGTGGCCTCTCCCATTGCGGAGCACAGGCTCTGGACGCGCAGGCTCAGCGGCCATGGCTCACGGGCCCAGCTGCTCCGCGTCATGTGGGATCTTCCCCGACCGGGGCACAAACTCGTGTCCCCTGCATCGGCAGGCAGACTCTCAAACACTGTGCCACCAGGGAAGCCCTGAAGTATATTTTTGAAATCTTATACATCCACTGTTACCATTGCTTGGAAAAGAATATAACATGTATAGAAGGACACAAGGACACATACTTTTCTTTTTTTGGTTTGAGTCTGACCATTAAACTAAATACCCTGGGCATATACTAAAATTAATGAATTATTTGACTGGTAAAACAATGCAAGCATTATGGGACAGTAATTAGAGGGGATGCATAATGACATGTCCTGATCACCAGTAACCTCATCAGCTATCTAGCTTTAAGAAAATCCAAAGTGTGAAAATTCAGATTGACACAAAATTCAGAGATGATTATTTACTTAAAAGAATTAACCATGCATCCATTCCCTCATCCCCCCATTTGTTTCAGTCAGTCAATAAACAAACAGCTACTACTGCCAAGCACTCCACTAGGTACTGGGAATATAAAATGAAATAAGACATGTCCCTTGCCCTTAAGGACCTCGTGATCTGCTAAGGAAAACAGAGAAAAGATAATTACAATATGCTATTGGAAATACTACAAGGGAAGTATGGATAGAGTGGTGAAGAGAGCCCAGAAGTCCCTCGAAACAGTCCCTCTTCCCTGACACAGCATACAAAGTGGGGAGTTCAAAAGCCGCATACCCAGCAAAGCTTGGTAAGTGAGAATATACTTGTACATAGTCTTTACTTGCACACACCTTCTTTGGGAACCTGTTCAGTGAGATATGGCAGTAATTAATCACACTCCCCACAGAAACAGACTCAACACAAGAAATTAGGAAGGGGCACAGAAACCTGGGTGTTGGGACTGTGATCTGTGGGTTAACCCTCAGACGGGCTGGGGAAGGGTAAAATCTGCTTACTGAGTATAATAAAAATGATAGTTTTAATATTTCTTGAGTGTTTTCTACCAACAGAAAATCATGTTAGCTGTTATTATTAATATGGGCTAAGTATTCTAGTATTCTAAGTAGAACATATTAGTATTCTAACTTAGATATACTAGTATTCTAGTATATCTAAGTATTAATATGGGCTAAGTATTCTAAGCACTTTTCAAAACTCATTCATTTTATCCTTACAAGCAACCCCATGAGGTAGGCGCCATCCTTGTCCCCATTTCTACCGGTGAGGAAGCTGAGGGGCAGAGTGGTTAATTTACTTGCCCAAGGACCTGCAGCTAGTAATTCAGCAGCTTGGATTCCTCTCCTGTTGGTCTTGCTTCACACCTCCTGTTCCAGCTACTACACTAGACCGCCAGTACTTTGAGAGTGGCTTTTGTTTTGCATCTATTTTCTCATGGTAGGATTTTTCTTGTTTCACACAGGTAGGAAGAATGAAGGAGGTCTGAAAGGTAGGGAATAACACAAAAGCTTTGCCAGGTACGCTGCTTTTGAACTCCCCACTTTGTACGCTGTGGCAGGTAGACATATAACCCAGGCATCTCTGGAGGCTACTCTAATCATCCTAGTCATTAGGAACTGGGTCTCGGGTGTTTTAGTAACAATTGTGTCTGCATGTCTGTGGGTGGGTGGACAGATAGAGAGAGAGAGAGAGATTGCTATATCTCTATATAGACAGTGTAGCAGAATAAAGGAAGATTATGTTATAGAGTGAGAAACCTCTGAAGACTGCCTTTGTCATTATCTTTGTAACCTTGAGTAGGCACTTGGCCACTCTGAGCAAACTCATCTGTAAAATGGGATTATTTCATAGAACTGTTGTAAACCATAAGTGAAGTAACATAGAAACTATTCTAGTACCTGTTACAACTCAATCACCCAATGTTTACTCCCCACCCTTAGAGTAGGAAAAGATTCAGGAAATAAAAGTTTGGGGCAGGAAATTCTAAATAACCTTAAGCAAGAGTCACCTCACTGACCTCCATCTCCTCAGTTATTCAAGGAGGATAATGGTACCTGCTCTGCCCATCTTGTTTAGTTCACGTGAGAGAGGATGTTCACAAAAGAACCTCGGAAAATCTAAAACTGCTGCATAGTTGTTGGATGTTATGCTTAGTGTTAACATTATAAAATACTTTCAAATTTCTCAGGACCCTAGCGGGGTAAGTTCTTCTTGTTATTCTTGGATTTTCAGTGAAATCATTATGAGGGTAAGATTACAAAAGGAACGAAGCTAATTTAGTACGAATGTAATGCTAGTCATTTCTCTGGCCGACATTTTTAGCAACAAGAGAAAGTAGGGCTCTCACCTGTCTGGCAAACAAAGGAGTCTATTCTGTACTTAGTCCGTATCAGATTATTCACAGAACGCCTTTGACTGTAAACGGGAGGTCTGGGACAAATCCCCCTGTAGGTCTGCAGGAGAACAAACTTCAAGAAGCTAAATCCTTTAAACGTCGTCAAACTTGGCTCCTTCCGATTACAGTGAGGATATGCAAAACTAGCACAATGTCTTCTTGCCAAGTGAAATAATCAAGCAGAACACTATGTGGTCATGTTGGAAGTGACAGAAAACAAATTCAGGCCTATTGTAAGTCTTACTGATGACACGCTTCCTTTCCCACACAGCTCTCTGCATTTGGCCAGAAGGGGAGTCGGTGTCTGGCTCAAAAAACTTCATACAAAAACATTCCATAGGGGCTTCCCTGGTGGTGCTGTGGTTAAGAATCCACCTGCCAACACAGGGGACACGGGTTTGAGCCCTGGTCCGGGAAGATCCCACATGCTGCGGAGCAACTAAGCCCGTGTGCCACAACTACTGAGCCTGAGCTCTAGAGCCCGTGAGCCACAATTACTAAGCCCATGTGCCACAACTACTGAAGCCCGTGTGCCTAGAGCCCGTGCTCTGCAATGAGAGGCCACTGCAATGAGCAGCCTGTGCAGTGCAATGAAGAGTAGCCCCTGCTCACTGCAACTAAAGAAAGCCTGTGCTCAGCAACAAAGACCCAACGCAGCCAAAAATAAATAAATAAATAAAATTTAAAAAATACTAAAACCCCCCAAAAAACAGAACATTCCACAGAACAACTAACCTTACTCATGGAAAATTAGAAAACTAACATTTGACCAACTCCTTTTTAATATCCTAGCATTTTTATTCTTCATTTTAACCCAGCACTTTGGGTTATCTTGAGTTCACAAACAGAGAAACTGAGGCTGAGAAAGGATAAATTTGCCAAAGCTAGGAAGTGGTGGAGTCAGGGCTAGAATGCGAGTCTGTCTTCGATGGCTCTGTGCTTTTTAAATTATATGGCTAATAAAAATTAAAATACTATATGGAATTGTTTTTCATCATTCTCCTTAAGATTCCAAGATTCCTTCTCAGTAAGGACTAATATCTAGTGGGAACTATACTATTAAAAAGAATCACATAAGAACAATAGACATTATCCTTACTATTCACTTTAAAGGGTAATGGACACTTCCGAGGCACTGCAAAGAAAATTGGCTGAAAATTAGAATGGGGAAGATTTTTAATACTTTGGAATAACTGTTTAAAAGTTAAATGCACATATTTAGTTACATCAAGTTAAATACTTGGGATTTTTTGAAACCAACAATTTAGTCCAGACCACATGATTAATTTCCTTTTAAAAATCAACAATTTGGTATCACAGTTCACATCTGACATTCCTATTTTATTTTTATTTTTTTTTTTGCGGTATGCGGGCCTTTCACTGTTGTGGCCTCTCCCGTTGTGGAGCACAGGCTCCGGACGCGCAGGCTCAGCGGCCATGGCACACGGGCCCAGCCGCTCCGCGGCATGTGGGATCTTCCTGTACTGGGGCACGAACCCGTGTCCCCTGCATCGGCAGGGGGACTCTCAACCACTGCGCCACCAGGGAAGCCCCCTATTTTATTTTTACAATGATATTCAATACTTTGATTAGTAATTAAATATAATGGAGAAAAAATACTTCTTTCTTCTCCTGGGGCTTAAAGCAAGGTAAACACAATTTCTCATTCAAGAGGTACTTTTATGAAGTGAAACATATCTGGGATATTACTTTGAGTTAAAACACGAAAGTGCTCAGACCTTAAATCTGGCAAAGGTGGGAAGGAGTCTTACAGAACCTTAGAATTCAAATGAAATTAAACAAGTTGAATTATGATCTTGTCTGAAAAAAATTTTAAAACCATAGAAAACAAACAGGAATAGCCATCATTTATTATCTGAAAACTACAAAATAAGCAGGTCTGTGGCAGATAGGGGCCTGCATTGGTGATATTTAGGCGTATACCTGGAAGCCGAAAGAGAAAAGGTGGTAATTAGCCCTTCAGTTGGCATGCTGGGCCCAGCCATTCCCTCTCTTGACTTAATAATGGAAATACTAAGTAGATGATCTATTGCCTTATGTATTCTCAAACGATTTCTTTAAAAGACTCTGAATAGCCCATATACAGTGATTAACATTTTTCTCTTTGGAAAATGTTTTAACCACATTAAGTTAGGAGCAGTAACTCATTTGTGAGCTCTTGAGAAAAAACCTTAGCAACTAGAATCCACACGAGTTCACTAAAAGTTTCTTTAAATCTCAGGGCCTCAGTTTTCTCCTCTATAAAAGGAAAGAGTTGGGCTAAACTTTTCTTTTTAATCAAAAACAAATTTTTAATTATGGTAAAAAACACATAACAAAATTTAACATCCTAACCATTTTTAAGTGTACATTTCAGTAGTGTGAAGTATAGTCACACTGTTGTACAGATCTCCAGAAGTTTTTCATTTTGCAAAACTGAAACTCCATACTCATTGAACAGCAACTCTCCATTTCCCCCTCCACCAAGACCCTGGCAACCACCATTCTACTTTTTGGTTCTAGGAATTTGACTACTTTAGATACCTCATATAAGTGGAATCATAGTATTTGTCTTTTTGTTGGCTTGTTTCACTCAGTATAATCTCCTCAAGGTTCATCCATGTTGTTACATGTGACAAGACTTCCTTCTTTTTTAAGGCTGAATAATGCTCCATTGTAGGTGTACACCACATTTTTTTAAATCCATTCGTCCACTGGTGGGCATGTGGCTTGCTTCCTACTCTCGGCTATTGTGAATAATGCTGCAATGAACGTGGGTGTGCAAATATCTTTTTGAGATCCTGCTTTCAATTCTTTTAGTTGTATACCCAGAAGTGGGATTGCTGGATCATATGGTGATTCTATTTTTTACTTTTTGAGAAATATCCATACTGTTTTCTATAGTAGCTACAACGTTTTGCCTTCCTACCTACAGTGCAAAATGGTTCTAATTTCTCCACATCTTTGCTAACATTTGCTATGTTCTATTTTTTGATAGTGGCCATCTTAATGGGTATGAGGTGAGATCTTATTGTAGCTTTGATTTCTTTAATTACTTTGATCTTTATAAGTGATGTTGAGCATATTCTTATATGCTTGTTGTCCATTTGTATATCATCTTTGGAGGAATGTCCATTTAAGTCCTTTGCCCACTTTTCAGCTGAGCTAATTTTTTAAGTTCCAAAATCCAATAAGTTTTATAAAATTAAATATCTTTCATCTTTGATAGGATTATTTTGGAGTGGTAGACCAAGCACAGTTAAACTTTAGCAAAGCATTTGACCAGGTGATGCATGATATCCTTATGGACAAAAGATGGAGGGCTAGATAATAATATCAATAGATGTTTGTACTTCACCACATGGCTGTACCCTAACAGTGTTAATCAGCAAAACAACATCAAATTATAGAAGGCTATCCTTGAGAGAACCTGCCTGTTCAACATTGTCATCAACTACTTGATGGTGATATGTTTATCAAACTTGAAAATGGCCTGAACTAGGAAAGATACCTAATTGACTATAGAAATAAAATTTTAGAGATTCATACACAACAGGCTAAAATAATGACCCTTAAACCAACAGCTGAAATTTTACAAATAAATATGATAGCTTGGAGTTAGGTTAAAGACCTTGCTTAGAGAAGTCCATGATTCAGCAAATCTACTAAATAATTTTTGAGGTAACCAAATTAAAGACAAATGAACAAACAAAAGAAGACTAGTAAGTTTTAGTGAAGACTTGAAGGCTCAGTTGGACCCAACAACAGCATGATGAAATTGCTCAAAAAATTTTCATAGATGGCATTATAGCAATGGAATACCCTTCATTGGCAGGACCGAGTCATGGTCAAGAACATCATGGTCCTCTTCTGGTCAGTTCTGGTTAAAAGAAATCAAAAGTTTTCTACTCTAAGAGTCATGTTTTTAAGAAGGACTTTGAAGGAGCAAGAAACATCCAGAGGAGGAGGAGGAGGAGGAGGATGGGTAAGGAAAGGTGGGAAGAGCTACAAGCTCTTTAGACCAAAGAAAAAAATCGAATGAAGGATGCAATAGATGCCTTCAAATTTGGATGAGAAATGACACAAGAGGCTAAAAACCAGATCTAGTAAATACACTTGTTCCTTACTAGGCTTTCCCCCGCCCCCAGTCTGAATTAGTGGCTCACATTAAAAAAAAAATTCAGGAGATTTCACATACAAGTTTTAGTTTCTGGCATACAAAGGCAGATTTTGAGCGGGGGGAGCCACCCCATAATCACTTTGGTGTAGAGAGACATCCCTGTCTCTGGAGGTCTCTGGCATGTTCAAGCAGAGGCTGGTTGACTTCTACGTTCCTCTCAAGGTTCTCTGATCTTATAAACTGAATTGACTGACATACCTTATTTAGACCCCTACTGAACTTCGGACTCTCTTACGAAGCAATTGATTTAAAGCCAGTGATGAATATTTTCCCTGAGTGTCCTCAGCTCACCAGATCCAGTCTTAGTCCTTTTTTATCCAGCTCTATGCTGAGGCTGACCTCTATGTACAGGAGTAATGGACTCTGGCTTCCAGTTAGGTCCAGCTGATAGGAGGCATTGGTATGATAAGAAGAACCCCAGGACAAGAAGAGAGAGTAGCGTTGGTGTGTTCTGCATCCCTCCACCAAAGGTCACAGCACACACTGGGCAGCCCTCTCTTCAGCCTCAGCTGTACTCTATGGGGAGGGGTAACCGATCATTCCCTTGACTCTCCAGGCCTAGAATGGTAATGCTTCCCACTCCTGCTAGCCCCAGGTCCTGTACCTCATTGGTTTATCCCAACTCTGCCAACACCTTTAAAAACAATCTCTTTATAAAATTCTTAGTCTATTTGCCTGTGCCTTTTGTTTCCTGCCAGAATCTTGACTGATGCAAAGCCAGTAACAACAATCATTGTGGTGTTATAGCAGAATTCTGTCACCAAAAGTCCAAGATGACGAGGAGCACTTCCTATTGGCATGGTAGTGGGCCCAAAGAGTTAAGGGCTTCCAAAAGCTTATTGCTAGAGTAGCTGACACACTGTGTAAATGACTCAATGCATACTGGGGACAATAAAAAAACTTTTGAGAGAAAATTATTTCATGGTGAAAAATGTTTGTGGAACATGACTCAGTTATAAGTTTTTGGTAACTATTGTTCTTTACTTTGTCGAAAATATATAAAGACTGGAGACCAAAGTACATCTTGAAAATCTCTGTAGCACAAAAATAACTCTTTCGGAAAACTTCAGACTATACAAAGCAGTACTCTATTCCTTCCTCCTACCTCCTTCCCCCCTCCCCACCATCCAATTCACTGTAATGTTCAATTTTGGTTTGAAGAAATGGCTGAAAGACAAATTGCCTTACAACAGGTCTTCTGTGAAATATGGGAGAAGGCTGCTGACAGAGTGAGTTAAAAACTGCAATGTTCGCAATCTGGAAAACATCTGCCTTGCCCCAAACTGTAAACCACCATGTTAGAGAAAATGGTTTGTGACAAAGCAGAACCCAGGGCGGGTGTTTGTAAGGTTATGGGACAAGTCAGGGCTATTCAGGCACAGAACTGGGCAACGTGCCCTTTGGCAAACCGTTGCAAGGCAGGGACTTAAAAGGAAATACAAAAGCAACAGGCCAGGTATGAAAACTCCAAATCGAGCCAAATGGTTCACCACTTTCTTATCAATGGGTACTCTTCAGTGAAGCTGGTTTAGGTGTAAAAACAACACAGTAAGTCCCCTACATACGAACGTGTTCCGTTCTGAGAGCACGTTCTTAAGTCCAATTTGTACATAAGCCCAACCAAGTTAGCTTAGGTACCCAACTAACACAATTGGCTATGTAGTACTGTACTGTAATAGGTTTATAATACTTTTCACACAAATAATATATTAAAAACAAACACAGAAAATAAAGAAAACATTTTTAATCTTACAGTACCTTGAAAAGTACAGTAGTACAGTTCAACAGCTGGCATCCAGGGGCTGGCATCGAGTGAACAGGCAAGAAGAGTTACTGACTGGAGGAGGGAGAGGAGGTGGGAGATGGTAGAGCTGAAGGATCGTCAGCGATAGGAGACGGAGGGCAAGCTGCAATTTCACTCACGCCTGACGCTGATGGAACGCGAGTTTGCATCTTTGAAAGTTCGCAACCTGAAGGTTCGTATGTAAGGGACTTACTCTACTGCTGTTTGGAAGATCTGGTTGTTTGGTAGATGGAGAAACCTTTAATTAGAGGTGAATCAGACATGCTGGCCTGGCTAGTGGAAGAACTGTGGCTCAGGACTTATCTAGAGTGAAATAAAGGGCCAAGGTTTGAATATGAAAACAGGAATGTAATCAAGGTTCCGCCTCCCCATACAATTCAAGAAAGAAACAAATAGGGCATCTCAATTAGTTGGGGAGACAGACAGAATATAAGCTATGTGGTAGAATACGGACAAGGGCAAATGGCTAGGTCATTGCAAAAGGAGCTCCCAAAGAAACAGATATTTTCCACGGTTCTCCACTCAGGGCTGCACAGAAAAGCAATGATAAGGGCTACAGTGAAGCTGTGAAGCTGGGAGGTGTGCCTAGGTGCCAGCTGGAAAGAAGACAGGCAAATGTTTCTTTTTCAACTTTGTTTCCACCCAGCCCAGCCCACAGTATTTGGCTTGGGAGGTGGCCACAGTGACTAGAGGTGACAGCATAGTGAATGAAGGTTTGCAGGCAGGATCTCAGAGAACATGGCCAACTCTGAGGACTGGGGACCTGGGGCTGCCAGGAAGGGAGGAGAACTAGGACTTAATGGGAAAAGGACAAACGCTGTGAGGCCTGGGTGGAGCTGCCGGGGGACCTAGTCCCTAACAGGCTGAGGCTAAGTAGAGCACCCTGGGGTCTCAGAGTAGTTGTCTTGTGGCTGGGGGCTCCATTCCTGCATCTGTGCAGCTTCAGATAAGAAAATCAAAGACCTAGAGAGCTCATAAGGAGCAAAGGGAAGAGGAAAATTATAAAGGAATGTTTATTCCTCTGAATAAGCTAGAATGTGTCCTTTAAGTAGTTATAGCATGGTGGACAGAGGCCGGACCTTGAGTCCTGTGGATCTGATCTTGGCTTTAGTAAAAATAACATTGTCTCAGCTTCTCCATCAGTAAAATGGAGGAGATACCTTTAACATGTGGTTATTATGAGGGTTAGCTCAGCACATTTTAATGAGCATCAGCTAAGTCATAGGCCAGATGCTGCTGTAAAGAACTTAGCACAGTGTTCAACCAACAGCAGACATCATGGCACAAACAGAAAAGCACATAACAGCACATATTAACGCTGGGAACTGTAAGACAGTGCTTAATGTGATTTGTACTTTTTTCATCTGATTCTTCCACTAGATTGTAAGCTACACGAGGGCGTGGCTTGTTAGCAAAATCTAAAGTGTAGTAGAAGTTCAACACATATTGGTTTCAGTAAGTGAATGAATAAATAATAACCATTCTAATTGCTGGATGCCTGGGATAGGAAAGAAAAGACAGGGAATATGAGAGGTCAAGTCTGACTCAAACTATCTTTTGTTCTTTAGCTTTTCCCAGGCACTGCCTGGGCACATGCACACAGCCCTCACTGAGCCAATTCCCAGAATTCCCAGCAGACATATTTGGTTGTGTTTAATTTTATGTTCTGTCTTAGAGTAAAAGTTCACAGATAAAACAATCTGGGGCAGACTGTTCTCAAGTGCCTTTATTCTAGAAAGTACAACAAATGCTCACATTCTGCATTTAATTAGGTCTATACTTCTTTTAGCCTTACTTAGTTGAAATGAAAACAAAAGATATCAGTAGGAAAATGAGAAACCCCATGGAGATTTTGAAACCTCCTTAACTTTGACTTAACAAAGAATGCAGGAACATTCCCATGAGACTCCATCCCATTTGAGAGGAAGGAGGAAAAGAACTCATTTCAGACATGCCCCACAGCTTACACCTCATTATAAGATGCAAACTTATCCTCAGTATCTCTATCAATCTATTTATCATCTATCTATCCATCCATCTACCTACCTACCTATTTGTATATATAAACACACAAATACTCACACACATATATAGATCATAGAATTTACAAGACTGGCTATAGCTCTGAGTCCTGGGTCTACTTCTTATTAACCATGTGGCCTTGGACAAGTTCTTTAACCTATGTCTCATTTTTCTCTTCTTGGGTAGGATAAAACTCAACTCATACAGTTATAGAACTATTATATATGAGATAATGCATAAAAAACTCTTTGCATAGTGGCTTTTTGTAAGCACTCAGTAAATGTTAACTGTTGTTGAATATCGTTATCCTATAGTCTAAATTGTATAATTTATACAGTATATACAATATGCTATATTCTACAGTCTAAATTGTATAATTCTTCTTCAGTCTCAGGGTTCCCCAAACCTGGCACTACTGGTGCTCTGGGCTGGATAAATCTTTGTGAGGGCTGTTCCGTGCACTCTGGGATGTTTAGCAGCATCCCTGGCCTCTACACAATAGATGCCAGTAGCATCCCCCAACCCCACCCAGCTGCGATGACCAAAATATCTCTAGATATTGCCAAATGCACCCTGGAAGGCAAAACTTTCCCTGTTTGAGAACCACTGGTACAGAACAAACAGCAGTGAGTGGCCCTAGGGATAGAAGACCTGGTTTCTGTTAAGTAATTTGTGTTCTCGGGTCAGTCCTACCGCTTCCCTGGGCCTTGGTTGTCTCATATGTTAAAGCAGGGCAGGAAATTCCTGCTTTATCTTTTATGATCTTTGTAAGGATGAAATGAGAAAAAAATCAAATGCTCTAATGAAATGTTATAAAAGTAGGATTCTAGTATGATTATTTTGTTAGAGATGGGCTATCAAGGGGCAATTACAAGAAGCCTTGCCTTGGAGCAACAGTTGATGCCGACCTGCTCTCTTCTTTATTTCATACCCTGGGGAGCCGCTGGCCTCTCAGCAGCTTCTTATTGATCACATGTCAAGGATTCCCTGTTCCTTTAATGGATGTATTTGTGGCTCGGCCTGAAGAATTCAAAAGGAACTGTTTTCTTTCCAAATGAAATGAAAATTTCTTTTTAAAAAAAGTATTATTGTAAGTGGTGAAAACTGGCTTGTTATCTGCAGATTTAACTTTCCTCTAAACTTATCCCTCATATGACTAGAATTAACCAGTCCTCAGAATTATACAGATTGATATTCAGAAAGAAATATCTTAGGGTTTCCAACATCACTGTACTGATTAATACTATAATAATATACTGAGCAATACTATGATGGAATTCTTCATCAGCAAGGGAACATATTTAGATGTCGTATCATGTTATGGGACTCAGTATACTGAAATCCAGAGGTTGAGCCTATTGTCACTCTTTTATTTATTTCTGAAAAATCTTTAAATGGGAAACAGCAGAGTGTCTGGGGAAAGAGTGCAAGCTTTGAGTTTGGTCAGAGCTATGTGCAAATAGACGAGGGTTCAAGGTCCAATCCCATGAGTTGTCTCATTTAGACTAGTCCTTTAACCCTTCTGAACCTTGGTGGAATATGTTAATAACATCTATCCCATAGCGTGGTGATGAGTTTTAAATGGAGACGAAGATGTAAAGCACAAAGCACCGTGCAGGCACATGGTAGGTAATATAGGTGGTCATTCTTTCTGTGTCCACAGTCCGAAAGACTGTTCAAGGGTTTCTTTCATCTTTTGGAGAGTGTGTTTGTCTGACTGCTTTAGGAACACCGTTGAAATGGAAAGCAATACTTTTTTTAGGTATCATTTCGAATCTTGACTTAAACTCATTATAATAAAGCTTGAATCCGATTATCAACAAATCTTCCAGTTTATGAGCAAATTATCTCCCTACTTCTTTATTTTTTATTTTTATTTTATTTTTAAAAATTGCTTTCAAGCATAGTTGATTTACAATGTTGTGTTAATTTCTGCTCTATAGCAAAGTGACTCAGATATACATATCTTGGTATACATTCTTTTTCATAGGGTATTGAATATAGTTCCCGGTGCTACAGAGTAGGACCTTGTTGTTTATCCAACCCTATGTATACTAGTTTGCATCTGCTAATCCCGAACTCCCAATTCTTCCCCCCCATTCCCCTCCTCCTTGGCAACCACAAGTCTGTTCTCTATGTCTGATTATCTCCCTACTTCTGATGAGGATTATAGTTGGAAATTAAGGGTCAGAAGTCACCTAAAGGACAATGGTGTTCACCCAGAGTCGAGTAAACAATGTGTTTCTTCCTTAAAATAATTCATTTGGTTTCCTTAAGGACACACATCAGTCTCCTGAGACAGCACAGTGAAGTAGCAGGAAGATGAGTTTGGAGTGACTAGCGGGGTGACTCTGTTGCTCTCTGAGCCTCTGTTTCTTCCTTGGCAGCATAGGGTTAAGAATACCTGTCACAACGTGAGGGTATTCTTAACCCTTTTAACCCCCTTATCATAAATAAAGCCTCTGAAACTCTAAGAATGATGCCTGGCACATGGGATATGCTCAGTAAGTATTGCTTTTATCCCTGGCTCTCTTGCAAATCTTCACACCTACCTGGTGTAGGAGAAGGGATGGGGCAACTAAGTAAATGATTATAAATCTACATTTTATTTTATTCCTTTCCTATTAATGTTGAATATAGCATGTGGGAAAAGTCATAAATTTTAAGTGCAAACCATTTAAAAAATACAGGATAATTTGCTTTGATGTTTCCAATGGTGGCTCTGGAAGAGTTAACTTCATAATTTGTTCTTTATGTTGCATATGAAGGCATTTTACAGCCCAGCGACACAAAAAGGGTCTGCTTACCTCTTTCTCAAACTGAGTATGTTTAACCATCTATAAAACCATTTTGCAGGAAAAGATACCATGGTAACAGGTAACATGTAAGAATGAAACTGTAGTATAATAGTTTCCAAAATTTTTATCTCTAAGGGTTCTTTTAATATTTTTATTACTTTTTCCTAATGACCTCTGTAGTATGTTTTAGCTTCCTCTTCTTTACTCCACAGCATTTGTGCTAACTTCTACCATATCACACATACTGCATTGCGATTGTAACATGAATCGTATTTTCTTCCTTTTTCACCCTCCCGACTCCATAGTGGGCTCAAACAATATTTGCTAAACTGAGAGCAAGCATTCCTCTATATGTGAAGACTACATACTAATTATAATAAATTCCTCTTTATATATTGACTATATAATAATTACACTAGAAAATATTTATTAAACATTTATTATCTTCCAGACATTGTAGAGTTTTCCAGGTATCAACTCATTTATTCTCTCAAAAAACCCTGGATGTATATCATTATTAGCTCCATTTTACTTGGTGTGGCTTTCCTGTGACATCCTGACTCTCCCACTATGCCTGGGACACTCAGGTGACATTATAGGTAGAACTAGGATCAGGAAGTTGAATCAGTTCCAGAATAGTCTGAAACTCCAGGTATCAGCAGCATTTGCATTCTCTTTCTCCTACCTTCCAAACATTTTCTAGAAAAAGGAACAAACTGATTCAGAAACTTCATTTTCTTTCTATACTTCTGCAGTATAAAAGGATGACACAGAGGACACAGTTTATCCACAGGTTGCCTTGGATCACTGAGTAATGGCTACAGATTCATCCTCCCTTGTGGGTGTTCTCAAGGACACAGGGAAAACAGTTCTCTTTCTGCTTCCAATACACCTGTTCTGCTAAAAAAAGGTACCCTTGGACACGGACCATCTTGGGTAACACATTTCACTACATGAATGATGGTGATAAGCTGTACTTCTGGAGAGACGGTGCCTGTTAGACTCACTAACACAATGGCTGCAGGGATAGAAGCAGTTTCCTCCTTGAGAGTGTGCTTTGGTACCCTAAAACGTGTTTTATGTCAATGCAGCAAGGTTTATCTATCCTAGAAACAGTTTGAGATCCAACAAACACTATCAATCTCCTTTGCCCCCTTACACGATTCTCCTAAGGGAAGGGGCATGGAGTGGGGATCTTTTAAAGTGACTGAATCCTTTAAAGGCAATGACGGTATTTACCACATGCTGGGATGTCGCACAGGTCAGACTTATAGTTTTCATCCAAGGTGAAGCACCAGGGAGCTTCCTTCTGATTCCCTGGGTTGCGGCAGTAGGAGTGCCCTCCGTTCAGCTCTGGGAAGCGGAGGGCGGTGAAGGTGTGTGTGTGTGGGTACTGGGAATTCCACGGCTGGCACTGGCGCCCTGATTTGGTCACACTGACAGTTCCCCGGTAGTCCACACCTGTGCTGTTATAGCACTTGTGATCTGAAATACACAGAAGAAGAGCCCAAACTGTGAGAGACAAGCAGAGGAGGTGTTGGAGCTCCCGGCCAGCAGTTTCTGGAGGGAGGACGTGCGATTACCCTCACGGCCGAGGCTTCCCTGATGGGACACAGAGCCGGCCTTGCAGTGACACTCCTGGGAGGATTTACAGCTTATGCTTCAGGAAGAAAACCAGTCCTCCACAAGTATTTTTGATATTGAACACAGAAAAGAATCAGAACTGGGGTGGGACCTGGGGGCACAGGAGTCATTTCCTAGTGAATGGTGCAGGGACTGTTTTTTTCCATTTCTGCACATGAGTCCTGTAATAAAGAATCTAGTTCTCAGAAAATGTTAGTTAGCAGCAGGGCACTATGGATTTCTGACAGGGGTTAGGGCCATTGCCATGCCAGCGCACATGGGAAATGCACAGAAAAATGGTCTTTTGTTTCATGGAGGTGAGACAAAGGAGGATGGAGGTAAGCCTCCACATACATATTTTTTAAATTGTGGCACAATACACATATCATACAATTTACCATTAGTGCATTTAGAACATTCAAAATATTGTGCAACCTTCACCTCTATCTCATCCTAGAACACTTATGTTATCCCCCAAAGAAACTCTATGCTCCTTAAGCAGTCACTGCCCACTCTCCCCTTCCCCCTGCCCCTGGCAACCATTAATCTGCTTTCTATCTCTCTGGAGTTGTCTACTCTGGATATTTCATATAAATGGACTCATACAATGGTGTCTGGCTTCTTTCTATGACAGTATTTTCAAGGTTCATGCCATGTTATAGCATGTAACAGGATTTTACTCCTTTTCATGGATGAATAATATTTCATTATGTGGATATACCACAATGTATTTATCTACTCACCTACTGATGGACATCTGGGCTGTTTCCACCTTTTAGCTGTGGTGAATAGAGCTGTTATGAACCTTTCTGTACAAGTTTTTGTTTGAACACCTGTTTTCATTTCTTTCAGGTATATAGCCAGGAGTGGCATTGCTGGGACATATGGCAATTCTATTTTTAAGTTATTAAGGAACCAGAAACCATATTTTAAAATTATCATCGTCATGCAACTCCTTGAAGGTAGGCACTGCATCTAATCCACCGCTGAATGCTCAGCCCCACACAGTATTTGGCCCCTTGGAAGGTAATCTGACTATCAACACGAATCATTACCAGGGATCAAGATCCAGTTTTCATGGGGTTGCTGGCCCCCGAGGCAGCACAGAAGGTCAGGGGCTACCACTTACTTTTATTTATAGGATCCGCCATGGGAATTCCAATCCGGATACAATTTGCAGCTTCGGGGCTCTCTGGCTGGGGGAGATCTTCACAGTTTGGCAGTTTCAGCCTCATTAGAATCATGGGATTTGATCTCGCAAAAATGTATTCTGTTTGACACAGGACATTTTCCAGGATTTCACATTCATCGCGACACAAGTCCCGGGGCTTTGGGACAGATGAGGTTTCATCACAGTATGGGAAGGCGTAGTGGCACAGGGAAGGAATGGCGAACTGAGAACACTTATCAGACAAGTGACTGGAGGTGCCGATCATGGTGAAGGCAGCTGGAAAACAAACACAATTATTAACTCCCAGGGGCAGGGTTTATCTCTCCCGAGTCAACAGATATCAGATGTAAACACACATTGGAAAGAATCTGCTGTGCTCAAACAGACAAGGCCAAGAGAAGGAGATTCATTTCAGATGTCTAAGCAGCTTACTTTCACTGGCTTGAAAAAAATAATTTTGACTACAAAGTTAAAAAAACAGGATTAAGTTACATATGTACCGTTTCCTAATAAAAAGAATTAATTAGGTTAAAGTACAATATATTTTTCATTTTTACTACAAAGCAACAGAACTTTGTGTTTCATCCGGTACTTTTTATTAGTTTTGTGAGGCTTCTAAAACATTTGACAGCTGCAGGGCAGAACTTGCTTTATGCAGTGACTGAGCCCGATCACAGGATTTAGTTCTGTGTCTTGCCTCTGAGTTGCTGGATGACTTTGGGTAACTTGTTTAACTTCTTTGTGGCTTGAATACTTTCTATTCCATCTTCTGAAAATGAGGCAACTCATCTGGAAGTTCTCAAAGCGCACAACTCAGTTGTTCCAGTGTGTATTATAGAATATTAGTGGTCACTTAGCCTAACCACTTACCCCTGTACAAAAAGAGCACTAGCCTTTGCATAACTCTCCTGACAAGGAGCTTAAACTCACAAGGCAGCCTAAGAGGTTGTCAGTACACTGTTTCACAAAGTATGTTCCTCAGAACATTAATTCTGTAGGATGTTAAAAGTGTTTGAGAAGTTGGGGTTCCTTAACCAAACAAGTTTGGGAAATGCTGTGTTAAAAAAGTTAAATGGATTTTTAAAAAATGTTAATACTTTCCAGTAAGCTGATGTCCATTGAAAATGTCCAAGAGAGGATTAATATAATTGGGTGACCAAATATTTATAACAGAACTCCCAGTTATTTTTGTGAATACTTAGTAAAAAGTATGTTCAAATGTTCTTTTACTAGGTTGAAATGTTTCTTCAATAGCCGCCCCCCCCCAACAGTCCTGCTTCTGCTCTGGAATTTCACAGAGACTTTCATCTTGAAAGCCTGAAGCCTTTCGCAATGGGCAAATACATCTTCCTACAGTTGCTTCTTCGGGTTAAATAGCTCCCCTGGCCCTCTCTGAGCTCCTTCAAAGTCCTCACGGGACATAGTTTCTGGACTGTTGGCTGTTCTGTGTGCCTGCCTTGGGTTTGTTCTTGCCTCTCTTAGATCCTAGAGTTGCCAGATAAACTACAAAGGACCCAGTTACACGTGAATTTCAGATAAACATTTGGGACATACTCATACTAAAAAATTATCAAATGTAACTGGGTGTCTTGTATTTTTCCGTGCTAAAGCTGGCAACCTTATTAGAATTTCAGAAAGGCCATTTTAATGTGTTGCCAGGGTACAGGGCACAGAGGCCTAATAACTACACTAATGGGAGAGGCACAGGCGGCCGCAACCACCAGAACTAGGTGTACGAAATCATGCAAGGTGGCCGACACTACATACCTCACGTGCGCTAGGTAGTGCTTCACTATTAGATTTCCATGAAAAAGATACTTTCAATTCAGGAAAGTGAAGGGTAAAATAGAGAAAGCTAGAGCAGGAATAGACCTATGATCATCCTGCCTCCTCGCTCACTTCACAGGGAAAGAAAGAGATTTCCACGGAGAGTAAGAGACTTTCCCCAAAGTCACAGTGATGGCAATATTGGGATTAGCATCCAGAATTCTGAACTCTAAATTCATCTGCTTTCAGTCGACACAACGTTGCTTCCAAACAGTAAGCTCTGTGAGGGCAGAAACGTACCTGGCTGATTCCCCACAGCCTCACATCCCCAGTGCCCAGCCCAGGTCCTGGTATGCCAAAGGCACCCAATAATATTTATTGAGTGTTTGAATGAATGTGAGACTTCTCAAAGCCTCCTTTTCCTCTAAGGGCAAACTTCAATAAATTATTCTAATGTAAATTCCAGAGCAGAGATTGCATCTCCTGCTTCTTTATGGCCCTGCTCCTAACCCCTATGCTTAGCCTAATGCTTTGTCAAGAGAAGAGCTCAATGAAACTTCTGGCGAGAAAAATTGTTATGCAAGGTATGACTATAATTTCATTGCTACCTACCTGTGATCTGATTTTCTATTTCCCCTTGCATATGCAGAGACTCCATATAGACAGTGCGGTTGCCAATAAATCTTGCACACGCAATCCCTCTGTACGGCTGACAGAATCCATCTTCTTCGTACTCATCTCTAAAAACAGAGCGCAGACATTAGAGGGTGCAGTACACACTTGCAGTTGGCTCGGACTGCGCGATGCCCCAGACAGTCACTAGGGGGCGCAGTCGGGCACAGTATCCTAAAGACTGGGCTAAGGAATCCGACTTCTTCCTCAGTTCCCTCCATCGTTTAAAACATCTGCTGGTCACGTCGGTCAAGTTTCCTTCACCCCGAGAAAAACCATCCTGAAGCACAAAATCATCCTTAAATATGGGAGAAAACACTTTTATTTTCGCAGCTGGTGGTGGGCTGGAAGATGATGTACTTGTAAGAGTAAAGAGGGAATGAGTTGGAAATCTGGGCACATGTTCTACAGTTTTTTGTTTTTTTAAGCACAGAGTATTTCCTCTTCATTTGCTACAAAGGCGTGGGCGCGTTATCCCCAATCTACACTCGGACTGATATGTCAGTTAGGAGACTCCATGGGGTGAGAAGCTGGGGGCAGCTGGAAAGAAACCAGAGGGCAGTCCAGTTATGTGGCTCCTGCTTGAGACCTATTCTCTCCACCCTGCAGAGAGAGGTCCATGGCAAACCATGGACCGGACAATTTCAAATGAGTCACTAAATCCCAGGAAATCCAGAGCAAATGCCAATGGATACTTGCTTTCATAATCCCCTAAAACTTAAAAAAATAATCTTTAAAAAATTTTTGCTGCCTCAAATGACAATAATAAAAGGGAGGGCAGAGATTTTATTCTGAAGACAAGAGGATACCAGAAAGTGACGTGATTAGTGACAGTCTGGCAAATGGCTGGAGATTAGGACCCAAGATGGCAGGTTCAGCTTGAAAGGACAGAGGCCAAAACCTCCCACAAGGGCCTATGATAAGCTCAAGACACCAGAGTACAGAATATCAATCCGCTTCTGAAAGGCAGACCACAGCCAAGCAGAAGGCTAGCTGCCAGGCTTATGGGCGGACTTCTAGCCTGGATGCTCCTCCTCCGTTAACCTGGCTGCAATCAACACATCATCTGAACAAAGCATCACTTTTCTTCTTTGGTTTCTTCTAAGTTAAAGTACTTTAGAGCAAAAATCAGGAGAACAAAATTCTCCTTCTACCTTTAACATTTGCATATCCTTAGGCAACCTCCCAAGTGCTCTGAGCTATGGTTTTCTTATCTATAAGATGAAGCTAATAATTGACCTCTCGACCCTGTAAGTCACAGTCATGAGGATCCTATCAAGTTGTGTAAAACCTTTAAAAAATTGCTACACTGAGGTAACATACAATTATTATTAAAGTACTTACAGTTACCACAGAAGACATTTATTGACAGGAGAATTATTTACTAAGCGTCTACTTTGTAAAATCGACTGTGGTCAGTGCTGTGACCCTGGACTTCCACACCTGAGGGTTCAGTGAGGGAGTCTAGAAAGCCCACTAGAATAGGAAACCAGGTGAAAAAATCTGACAGAGCTGATCCTTAAAAGACACTGGTTTTCAGTTGCTTTCTACTCCCTATTCACTAAAACAGTCATTTTGAAGGTGGAGATGGGAGCAGTATCTTCAGTGTAGTTCTCCAAATAGTTTGCAGTGCAAAGCTCTTAAAAACGTAACCTTTTAGTACACGTACAAACGAATATATCATATACCTGACATAAAGACACTGAAATTTTAATGTTGCAAAATCCTGCAAGCACTCTAAATGTTTACTTTCATAAATCCTAGAGTAATGTTGATGAAGCCTTTTTGGCTTAAATTTTACTTGGGTTGTAAAATTACCCCCACTTTTATTGGGTAGCTAATACCATAAACCTATGGGGAGAAAGAAGTTTCTTGATGACCCAGCCTTGGATCTTGGAGACTGAAGTCCGGAGACCAGAATGCACCTCCCTACTCCCACCCCCACTATTACAGACGATGCTTTTCTATCCCTAGGCATTAGTAGAGTTCTGGATTTTTAAGGTGTCATTATGAGAACACTTCTTCCTCCCCCGCATTAAACCCTCAAGGCCTCAATTTATATCTCTTGGGAGGACAAAATCCTGGAATTACCCCCAGATATAAATCCCTGACCTACTGGGAGTTTCCATATTTTATGTGTGAGGCTTAGGCTAAACTTCTTACCACCTTTCCAGTTCAAGATTCTAAAAAGACCCTTTGAATACTGTTTCTCGGAATAAAATGGAATGCAATTCCTTGGCTGCATATCTCTTATCAAGGGCTTAGAGCTGCAGGTGTATTAAATTTTTGACTGTGCCCAGAATTCTTGATATTCTGGCTAGTCTCTTGGGGACAGATATAAAAAACAAAACAAACAAAATAAAAAAAAACAGTATGTAATGTCACCTGCTAGGGAGTAGTTCTCAGTCCTGTTTGCTTATACAATCTCCTTAGGAAGCTTTCGAAAATACCAGTGCCCAAACCCCACCTCGGACCTATTAAGTCAGTCTCTGGGGATGCAGCTTAGGTATTCAAGCGTTTTAAAAAGGTCTCAGGTGATTTGAATGCGGTGGAGAACCACAGCACTAGAAAAATAAACATGTATTAAGTGTCTGCCACTCTTTGTGCTGAGTACTATGCTAAGTGCTTTCATCAAAGTAGCCCCTTATGCAGTGTTATTATCCTTATTTATCAGAGGGAGAAACTCAAGTTCAGAGAAGTTAAGTAACTGGCTCAGATTCACAAAGCCAGTAAGTTGTGGAGCTAGGATTTAAACTCAAAATTCAAACTGAAGCTTGAATACCAGGCTGTTGGATCTGTAATGATGTTCTACTTTTCAATACTACTTTAAATTAAATCAGCCTAATAATAAATAAGAGGCTTTGTAATGAGCCTTTACTCTGTGCCAGGCACTGTTAAATTTCATTTATGTATAAAATCAATATTAAGTCATTTAATCCTGACAACAGTCTTATACAGAAGGTGAAGGTGTAATTATGCTTATTTTACAGATGAGAAAACTATAGGGTCAGAAAGAGAAAAGAACTTGTCTAATGTGACACAGCAAGCAGAAGAACTAGATTTGCCCCAGACTGGCACTTGTGACCATGGTATACAGCTTCCTTCCAAAAGGTTGGTTATAGAAGTTTTTGCATTGCTTATAGGGGCCTTCCACTGTGAAGATGTTTTGGTATCTGCTGGGTGGCAAAAAGATTTTCTTTTAAACATCAAGTCGCAATCGCCTTTCATCCTTTCCATTTTCCCTGCTGGCTGTGGCTGGAGGGGAACAAACGCTCCTCCAACATTAATCAGCTTTACGCTTTTCTCCAGCTCACACTTCTTTCATCGTTGATGCCCTCCATGCTCAGCCAATTAAAAACATGAAGCAGCAAGGCAGAAAGAGTGCAAGGGCACTTGCTGCGAGCGTGCCCGAGGCTGCATTCTAGGGAGAAGAAAAGTGCACTAGGAGAGGGCAAACGGAATTCTGGCCATTCATCACAGCAGCTGGCACAAACATGTGCTAGCTACCTCATCGTGATGTCAGGATGCCCGGGCGCTTTGTGATAGGCACTCCTGTTTCTCATAAAGGTAATTTAGTTACTGTGCTACCAGCCCCTCAACCTTCCGAAGTCGCTGGCATATGATAGGGAAAAGCAAACGCAGTTTTGCCCTCCACCTCTGGGGTCTCCCCCTTCCCCAGAGCAAGGAGCTCATGAGGGATGGTCACCTGAGCGAGCTGATAGCAATGATGACCAACGTGGCAGCAGTAGGAGTGTCCACTCAGGAAGCACCACGGATCGAGAATGGGGAAACGCTGCCCACGGGAGTTTGACAGTGACAGTGGGAGTCAATAGCTACACATTCCTTGGCAAACCTCTCAGGTCTGGAACAAGGCTCTCGAGAGCTCTCCGAAAATGAAAACAGCGCATTGTGTAGCGTGGGGTCTGGGAAGCCCACGATGTAGTTTTTTGAGAGTGGGGAGCAGGAAAGGAGGAGAAAGGATGGGTGGGTAGGTGGGGTACGGGGAGTAAAAGGACGCAGAATACCCCAAATGGATGCCAAAATGGAGATGTGCCAAGTTTGGGTCATCAGAGGTCTGTTGGCGCTCTCTTTAGTGTTTCCAGGGAGAACGGGGTTTCTGAAGCGTGCCTCAATTTAAGGCAGACAAGAGAGCAAACTCAACTGTTGACTTAGACACACGATTTCCAAAGAAACCCTTAATATTCGTAGAAAAACTGGTGAAAATGGAATGAAGTCTGTAGATTAGTTAGTAGTGTTGTACCAATGTTCATTTCTTACTTTTGATAACAGTACGATGTTGATGCAAGACAGTAACATTAGGGGTAATGGGATAAGAGCATATGGAAACTCTGTACTACTTGTGCCACTCTTCTTAAACATAAATATTTCAAAATAAAAAGTAAAAAAAAAAAGAAAAAAAAAAAAAGAAAGTGTTACAGGATGGCGGGGGGTGAGGGTGGGAACCTTACTGTATACCGATGAGCAGGAGGGGCTATGGCGTGAGGGTATTGGGAAGGCCCTCAAATGACCTCATTTAATCTTCCAAACAACTTTATCAGAATCTATCTGGGCCTATCCCTGGGTGGCTGAATTCCCATCATGAACAGTTCACTCATTCGTTTGAGCTTGGCCTACTTCTAAATTCAAATACTTCCAGGAGAGATGACATACTTGGTCAGGAAGAGCTCAGTAGAGATGGATTTTTTATTAACTGCTGTTGGCACTTTCATCTTTGTAGAAAGTTGTATACAAGGAGGGTGGGACAATTGATGAGAGATCCGTGTGTGAAGAGGAAGGCAATCTTTCTGGCTTTGCACTTCAGTCCAGGGCCAGCCTACGGCCAGTGAGATGACAGAGAAGGCAGACCAGGGAGACTGGTCCATCAGTCACTTGTTACAAAGGGGTCTTTTCAAAACACAGACTCGATCAGGTCATTTCCTGCCTAAAATTCATCCTAGTTTCTGACTCACCAGTTTCCTGACTGTAATACACAAGGCTTTTCCCTAGTTCCTGCCCATTTTTCCAGCCTGGTTCCTGGCCTGATGAGCCTGTGAACTTAATGAGACTAGCCGTGCTATTGACCTTGCTAGTCTCCAAACAAGGAATGCACTTTGCTGCTCTCCTGGCTTTGCCTGTTCTCTTCCTGAGACCCAGCGCTCCCTCCATCCTCTTTCTCACCTTGTGGTTGCCTTTATGTCTTTAAGAACCCAATGCTCCAACTCCCCCAGGAAAGTTAGTCACTGCCCACTCCACTCCCCCCACCGCCCCCCGTCCAGCACCTCTATCACACCACTCCTACGCATTTCTGACTTCATATTATGTTTGTCTGTTTAGTGCCCACTTCACCACTACTCTAAGGCAAGGACCATGTCTGATTTGGCTTTGTAACTCCAGGGCCCAGCATAGTGCACAGCTCAGTAAATAAGAGCTGAATGAGGGAGAGGGTGCTGCTGAGAGCTGTTTCTACCCCCACCCCACTGTGCACAGACTGACCAACAGAACTGTAATAGACATAACAGACATGGAGATGACCTAGGCTAGCTCTCAGACATGGACCCTCTCCATACCAGAAGGACCCTCCAAACTGGAAACCACTTTCTTCTGCACCAGATTTTACACTGGGGCCTGACAGGCTTAGTCAAGTGGAAGTGATTCTTACTGATGAGTGAGGCCCTAACATGTTCCCCTTTGGGGTAATACGACTAGTTAAAATGCATGCTCCTTCTTACTAGGAAGAGAATGGACATAAAGGGACTTGGCTAACTATAAAATCTCACTCAAACAAAAGAATCTCAGAGACTCAAACAAATACTTGTACACAAATGTTCATAGCAGCACTATTCACAATAGTAGAAACAACCCCAAAGGCTCATCAACAGTTGAATGGATAGACAAAATGTGGTAGATCCATACGGTGGAATATTATTTGCCACGAAAAAGGGACGAAGTATTGAAACATGTTACACTGTGGAAGAATCTCCAAATCATTATGGTAAATGAAATAAACCAGATGAGAAAGGCCACATAGTATGATTCCATTGACATGAATGAGTAAATCCATAAAGACAGGAAGCAGACTGGTGGTAACCAGGAGCTGTAGGAAGGGAGGAATAGGGAATAACGACTCAATGGGTATAGAGTTTTGTTTCGTTGTGATAAAAATGTTTTGGAACTAGAGAGAGAGGGTGGTTGCACAGCATTGTAAATGTATTAACTGCTATGGAATCGCTCACTTTTAAATAGTTAATTTTAAGTGATGTGAATTTCACCTCAATTTTTATGAAAAATCTCATTTATACACAAGGGACAAGGTAGAGGGAGCAATAGAGAGGAGCAATAAGTGGGAATATTAAGCTTCAGAGCTGGGGAGAGATTTTGGGGGGTGTTTTCAAGCACACTCATGGGCCAAAAGCACTGGCAATTTACACAGTCCCAGCAGGTTTTTTTGTTCTGATTCTCATGGTTCTTCAGCTGGAATGCTAGAGACAGTGCTCCGCAAGCCCACAACTTGGCAGCCTCATGGGGGACTGACTGCCTTGAGTGGCATCTTCCAACACTTCTGAATTTACCCCACTCGGTGCCTCTTACAAGCCCCATTTTGAGCCATGGAGATGAAATCCCATCAAGATGCCTGTCCCTGAGCCCTGAATCTTGGTTTGAAGGAAATCCATCAGGCAGTTCAAAGAGATGTAGTATCCCTAGGTGTGCTCCAGTTAGCAATTTAGCAAAGTTCGGGTTATTTCCTCTCATGTGGGAAGTAATTTCACTTAACCAATGCAAATATAACTCGTAAGTTACATTTGCTTCCCCAAAGACCATCATGGACATAAATGATGGAAGGTGTCCCTTTTTAAATTTGTAAATCAGGCCACATATTACCCTGATCTGGTTAGAGCACAGCCACGGCAGATCCACACCCACGGTGCTTCCCAGGGCTGGCACTAGTAAGCTTGGGGTTGGGTGCAAAGCTTCCCACCTCATAGGCAGGTTCTCCCTTGGGAGGTGAAGTCAGATCTCTTAAAGGTGAAAATCAGCTCTGTCTTTTCATTAAAAAGGGGGATACATGATAAAATTAAGAATTTGCATAAAGGATGCAGAATTACCCAATATGGATAAACACTCAGAGACACAGAAATTTTAAGAATAGAATAAAATCTGGTGTGGTCTAAAAAAGTTACCACCTCTCCAAAGCCACCTCCTTCCTTTTCCTGAAACAGCTTTGAGCCTTGAAGCATCCTTGGTTAGCTGCCAACCAGGAGGAGGGAAAAGTTTAAGTCATACCAGCTTGGAAGAAAAGGCCCTTGGAGAAGAGGCATCAGGATAAACATAGGTGGAGACATGGAAAGAGCTGGCTGGAGTGAAAGAGAGAAGGTGGGCATCTTAGAAGGAGAGCTGTCGGGGGCACCGAAAGTATACTTTGCCTCAGGCTGCCTGCGGTGGAGAGATTACAGGTTTAATATGGGATCCCCACGTTATCGTCCAAACTCTGTTTTTAAAGACCAACCTGAAAGTGGGCATCAAAGAGGGTAACATGTAAACACACTTGACCTTTAAGATCAGCTTTCAGAGTGACCCAATCAAGGCACATCAACCCAGAGAGGTGATGACTCACAGAGAAGACTTCAATCTACAAGGCTGAGAAATCAGCCCATCCTAATAGCCCTTCTCTTCCTGGAATGCCTTTGTGAGCACGAGCAATTGTGAGGCAACTGTGTCAAGTATCACGTGCTGTTTCCCACGCCTGGACCCTGACAATTGTTAACATTTATTTCCTCAGCAAAAGAGTCTGCTCTCTCACACTACTTTTTTGCTTTGAAAAATTAAATGAAAATTTTAAAGTTTTTTTTTCCCCTTGGCTGTGAACCATTGAAACAAACAGATGAATAACGTTCTGTCATAGTTTCCAGAGCAGCACGTAATAGTTACTTGTGTCTAACTTAGAAATGGGAAGGTATTGGCTTTACTTCATAGCGATGTTTAGGAACACAAGGGTTTTATTTCACTTTGGAAAAGGAGAATTACCCGGGCTTGTATCTCACAAATGTAATTTAAGGGGAAATTACGTGTGTGATAGATTTTATTCCTATTTAGACATGCGTTTGGAATGATAGGACTGTACACGACAATATTTGTAAGAATATGGAAGGTCACTAATAAAAAGAATGAGTGACTTTTGCCCCCTCCTATGTACTGAGGTTTTCGTGGTGGAGTAGCCTTGTACCTTCTAAGAAGCCCTGGGGTGTTTTGACTTTTCCTCCTATGAAGGGCCTACTTTGCTCCTAAGCTTAGGCTGGCACTGGGAATGCACAGATGGGTCTTGGATCCCCCAAGTTTGGGGCCCCAAGTTCTCATTAGAAACCCTTTGGATGTTCTCTGGCAGTTCTTCAAATATCAGGCATTCAAATTACCCCCTAAATTTGCCCATTGAGAATAATGGAAGTTTAGAATAATATGACATGCACACATACCAATCTGGTCAGATTTTTTACCACAAGTGTTACTAGGATTGCTTTGATATTTTTTTCACTTTCCTTTTATGCCTATGGCCATGGATTGAAAAAAGAGGGGGTTTGTGGAAATAGTGGTAAAGGGAACTTAGGGACTTCTTAGGAGGGTTTTGATTTCATCTTACTACTCAGAAATGGGGTGAAACCTAATCCCCCATTTTGCTTTTCTGTTTCATCGCAGCTTTGTTTCCCATTCCTTCTGCTGAGGGCAGTTAGGAAAGACTACTAGCCTCCATAAAAAGCAGTGGTGAGTATAATGCCTCCCCCAACCCCCAGCCCCAAATAAGGCAACACAGAAGTGCCCATGTCAAACATAAAAAAAAGCACACATTAAAAAAAAAAAATGTAGGGCTTCCCTGGTGGCACAGTGGTTGAGAGTCCGCCTGCCGATGCAGGGGACACGGGTTTGTGCCCCGGTCCGGGAAGATCCCACATGCCGCGGAGCGGCTAGGCCCGTGAGCCACGGCCGCTGAGCCTGCGCGTCCAGAGCCTGTGCTCCGCAACGGGAGAGGCCACAACAGTGAGAGGCCCGCGTACCGCAAAAAGAAAAAAAAAAAAAAAAAAAAAAGTAAAGAGGCAGAAATTCCCACTAAAATAAGGTTTGATTTGTGAGGCACCAAATGGGAATATTGTAACTGGACAAGCAGTATCTGTTAGACAGGGGGTCTCTGGGACAGAGCTGTGAAATCCAGTGGACTCTTTACGGAGAAATGAGGAATGAGGGTGGATTTGTGGGGCTGCTTTAACTAGAATGGGAAAGTGCAGAGCAGAGAAAGGGGAGGCCTTATGTTCTTGGCATTGGGATACCAACGATATGATCCCTGTTCACTAGGACTTTACATTCTATGGGGGAGAAATGTGAGTGTGATAAACATCACCTCTGTTACCCTTTCCCTCCTTCTCTCCTTCTCTCCATTCCTTTTTCTTTTCAACCAAGTTTGCTGAAGCCTTGTGCTGAGAATAAAAGAAAACACATGCAACTGAGGCTGGGAAGGCTTCTGGAGGAGGTGATAGCTTCAAAAAGGAATAAGTCAACAGATCATGGATTCAATGGTATGCTACCAAGATACGTGGAGTTGAAGACAGAGTGAGGGTTCATGGAGTAATGGGGGGAGTGGGGCAGGACAGGCCCAAGGGGACTTCTCTGTGGACTCAAATCCTACTTTCATGTTCCTTTAAAGTCTTTTTAACATAGTCTTATTTCAATCTGCTACCTCAAAATTATAAGAGTAGGAAAAAATGGGGAGGGAAGGGATTTTATAGTGAAGACAAGGGGACACCAGAAAGTGATGTGATTAGTGACAGTCTGGCAAATGGCTGGAGAGCTAGGGCTGGGGATTAGAGCCCAAGATGGCAGGTTCAACTTGTCTACAACCTGGCACAAGGGCAATACATGCAAGACACAGAGTAGAGAACATCCAGCTGTTTCATGGAGACAGCTGAGTCTATGTCAGAGCTGGCAGAAAATGGTAAGGGGCCCACTAGCAGAACTGGTGTGTGTGGAAGGGGACTATGAACTCAGGGCAGGCACCTGGGTCTGTTTATTGTCTAATGGAGTCATTCTGTTGGAACGGGACTTTTCCGACCTCTGGTCCAACCCCTTCTAAGGCTGAAAGAACCAAGTGAGTGGCTATATGACTTGACCAAGTTCACCAAGTAGTTGGATGGTCAAAGTGCAGTGTCTGGGCAAGACCTGGGCTTTGGAGACCCACAGAACTGGGTGCAGTCCTGACAGCTGCCTTCCAGCTGTGCGTGGCCTTGGGCTAGGTGTGTAATCTCCTCATCTGTAAAACTAGTGTGTTAAATAAGATCATGTATACAAACTATTCAATCATGGTAGTTGTTTATGAAGTATAAGTTCCTTTTTTGCTCTATGCATTCTAGAAATAGGTGTACCGATTTACCAGGTACTATTGTAGGCACTGGAGAGAAGAAAGCAGACAAAAATCCCCACCCTTGTAGTGCTGACATTAGCTTAGACTTCTAGCTGGAAGCTCTTTCTCTCGCTCCTTTTTTTATAATTTGCAGCTTGCAGTTCCTTCTCATTGGACCAAAGATAAGTCATACATAAAATCATGCATGTGTGTGAACTCTGAACATGCTGGGGACAGAAGTGGGTATGGCTTATGAATCAGAAAGGCCAAGACTTAGGGGTTAGCCTTTAAGAAGAGAAGTTTGATTAAACCACCCCTCTTTGGTCTGCTCCATAGACTCTGCCTGCTTTCCCATTACTGTGGGTAGATGCTCTGTGCTCCACTTTAAGGCCCAACAACCATCAACTTGAGCACATGGACCCCACCCCCTCTCACCTATCCATGGATATTGCTCTGGCAATTGTCCCTTTTCTCTTCTGTATTGCCATTTCCCCCCATCTCTACTGGATCATTCCCATCAATACATCAATGTACTATAATACCTCCCACCGTAAATTCTCTTCAGACTGTGTCCCCATTCAGCTACCTCCACGTTTCTGTACTCCCTTTTATAGGAATACTCCTCTCAAGGATGTCTGTACCTGCTTTCTCCAGTTCCCCCATTGGCTCTTGGACCCACCCCAATCAGGCCTTTGCCTTGCCATTCCACTGAAAGAGCTCATGTCAAGGTCAGTGGTCTCCATTACTAAATCCAACAGTGAATGTCCAGTCTTTATCGTTATTGACCTAGCAGCAGCATCTGACACAGCTCTTGAAATACTTTTTTCACTCAGCTTCCAGGACAGTGTTTCTCTCTTGGTTTTCCTTTTACTTCTTTGGCTGTGCTTTCTTATTCTCCTGCGCTAGTTCAAAATTTTAGTCATTGAGAGCCCTAAGTCTCAGTCCTCAGACCTCTTCCTTGTACCCTCTCTCCCTACCTGATCTTCCTGCCTCCTAAGCTTTAAATTACCATTTCTGTACTGAAGACTCCCACACTCTTATCTCCAGCTGAGACAACTCTCTGAACTTCAGCCTTCATATCTCCACTTGGGTATGTAAAAGGAATTCAAACTCAACATGTCTAAAATTGAAATCTTTCTTTCCCTCCAAGACCATTCTGGAACTCTTCCACCATCCCAGTAAATACCAATTCCTTCACCTGCTCACAACGAAAACTTTTGCGTTCTCCTTGATTTTACACTTTCTCTCACAACCATATGCAAACCAGCAGCCCATGCGTCCACCTCCTCCTTCAAAACCGATCCCAAACCTACCTTTACTGCTACCCTCTGGTTCAGGCCACCATTATCTCTGCATGATTTTTTTTTCCAGTAGCCTCACAACTGGTCTTCCCACTTCCACTCTTGGCCACCTTCCCCAGTCTATTCTCAGTGCAGCAGGTGGAGGAATCCTTGTAGGACCTAAATCAGTTTATGTCCCTCCCCGGCTCAAACTCCTCCAAAGACTTCCCTTCTTGTGTTAAGGAGATACTGGAGTCCTTACAACGTCCTTACATAGACTTCTGCTGCTCCCACCACCTCTTTGACCTCATGCCTACCACTGTTCCCTTGCCCTTATCTGATTATTACCTATTCCATTTAGTATCATCAGATATACTCTGTATTGATACATTTAATTGTTTATTGCTTATATACAAACTTCATGGGGACAGGAACTTTGGTTTGGTCACAGCTGTGTCCCCATTGCCTAGAACAGTGCCTAGTGAGTATCAAGCTGTTGACACTTAGTACATACATACATACATACATACATACATGTTTAATGAGTGAATTAAATCTCTCCCACTTTTTACTTTAACTTCTGTGTGGTGGCAGCAAAGAGGGAACCTGAGTTCATCTCACAGCCTGAAATTTACAATTTCTCCCCTTGCCCAGACCAGCCACTCAAGCTCCCCATGCACTTAGTTTGCTGAATGGAAGAAACGAAGATGGGAAGGAGAGAAGGGGCGACCTTTAAGAGGAGCAACAGCTTAACTTGAAAACTAAATTGGCTTCCAAAGCACTGCTTGAATTTGACCTCTCCTCCCTCCAGGCTCAGCCCATCACCCCCCCACCCCAGCTGACGACTCCCCTAACTGGGAGACCGGCCTCCAGTCTTCTTTTCTTTCAAACCCACCCTTCACGAAGCTGCCAAAGGGCCATCTAAAATGGAAATCTGTGTCATCCCTGTGGTTGGCGCATTCCATAGACCATGTTGCCATCGTCAGGTACACAATAAATACTGGTTACTTCAATGTTTATAAGATGAGAAGGCCACAAACTTTTGTTAATTTAATTTTCAAGTTCAAGTGGTTTCCTCTTCTCTTCCTCATTTCTTCCACTTACCTTCACAAGTTATCAAGATTGTACTCTTTCCTCAACAAGATTCTCAGCATTGAGGTAGATTTAAAAAAGAAGCATGCCCTTTGACTTTTAGCTATGGGTATCATTTGTAACCATACCAAGATGTTTATGAAAATAGTATATTGCCCCAGAAACAACCCCCAAAAAGGCAGGAAGGGAGGATGGATGCTTTCTGTACACTGACTATGTGCCAGGAACCGTCAAGGTAGTAGTATTACCTGCATTTTCTAGTTGAAGAAATTGAGGTTCAGAGACTGAGTCTCTTGCCCAAAACCTTGGGCCTCACTCCAAATTTCCTGCTGTTTCCACTATAAGAAATACTATAAAGCGAATATAAATATATGAAAATATGTACACACATGATTTAATGAAAAAGAAACACTGAAGAGTATTTGCACATATGACGCTGCTATGGGGTTAGGGTTATATAAAATGATGCTGCTATGTAAAATGGTTATATGTACATAGACAAGGAAGGAGTTTAGATGGAAATAGTCAGTCTTGATTTTATTGAACCACGTGCCCTCCAAATTGTCCCAGTGCTTAGCAGTGATATAGTAGTTAGAGTAACACTGAGAAAACAAGCTCGAGAAAAAGTGCTCAATTGTGTGTATACTTCTTAGACTTAGCAGAGGGGAGAGAATTTCATAAGGAGTATTTGGTTTTCTGGAGGAGGAGAGGAAGGAGGCAAATGTTAAGGAGACGTCTAAAGCCAGAGAGGAGGAAGATGAACAGAAAAGATCCCTCCCAGGTGGTCTGGCTTGATACAGGTTCTCTCTATTCAGCAAGGACTGTTCCCACTTCCTAGAAATTGATAGGAAAAATGCTGGCCAAGTAAGTTTCAAATTTCTCTAGGGCATTACCTAACAAGCAGGATGCTGGGACTGATCTTGGCACTGCTGAATGGAAAAGTCACTGGGCTGGAAATCAGAGGACCAGGGTCCTTGGTGCTGATTTGGCTGCCAACAAGCTTATTTCTATGTAACTTGGAGAGGTCACTTACCCTCTTTTTTCCTCAATTATTCCATTTGTATAATATAGAAGTTGAACTATCTGATATGTTCTTTCCAATTCTAACCTTTTATGGTTGTTCTAGTCTTAGCTCTCATCCTGTCCCACCAAGACTATTGCAGTATCCTCCTAACTGGTCTCTTGACCTCCATCCTTGATGCTGTAAATTGATATTTCACACTGCTGCAGAATGAGCTATCTGACAGCTAGATCAGATCATCTCTTTCTTATAACTGCAGTTACTCTCCACTGCATAAAGTCCCCTGGTGACCGTCCTATCACATTAACAGAGGTCACAAGGCCCCTGAATGTCCAGCCCCATACATCTCTTCAGCCCTATCTCCTACCATTGCCCTTCTCGAACTCCAGGCCCTAGTAATAAAGAACAGCTCGTAGTTTCTGAACACATCACACTATTACTGACATTTATGCCTTGGCTATTTCCTTCCAAGAAATCCATTCTTACCTTTCTCCACCTGGCTCACTGTCCTTTATCCTTCCAGTTCTAGTTCATTCTTAGCTCTCTTAAGATACTTTCCTGAAACCCCCAGATTAGTCCACGAGTAGGTTTGCTCTCTCCACCCTCCTGCACTTACTTCATTAGTCTAGGATTCTTTATTGAGATATCTGTTCCTCTACCAGGCAGAAGGTTCCTAAAATGTAGCAGCTTTTCTTACTTTTCTTTGTAGTCTCTGAGTGAGGTCCCCAATCTGACTCCCAGCAGAGCCCAGTCCATTTAACCTGGTTTGCAGAAGGTGCCCAAGAAATGTTTACGGAATTGCACAGACTTCCTTCAGCCTTCAACAAGCAGCCTTCCGCAAGCACTCCTTGGAATACAATCCCAAAGGTGGACCAAGGTTCCATCCCTAATTCTTAAGTGCACTTAGCTAGCTCCCCCAGAGCCTTGCCCAGATCTGTGAGTTTCAGAGTTGGCAGTCAAAGGCAGGATCACCCCCCCACCCCCTCACCAATTTCTCTAAGCAGAAACAAAAAGACGTCCAGGTGCCAGGCATCCGGGTTGCTGTTCCACAGGGCTCGTAGGACAGAATCGTATCTGCTGCCATGAGGGTATTATTTTAAGCATTACTAAACACCCCTAACCTATCAACTCCTGGCTTTGTAGTCATTTCCAGTTGGAATGTCTTTAGGCTGAAAAAAGACAGGTTTGTGAGAAGACATAAACATCTTTGGTGAGAGGTGACATATGTTTTCTCCTAGTGAAAGCAAGCCACTCCCGTAGACTCTGCAGTTTTCTGGACACTGCATAAAATACATCTCTTAGGCAATTAATTTCCTGGCAGGCTTCGAGTGAAGCAATTACTCCCTGTTTTTCTTTGTCATTGTTCAAAAGTCTAATAGTGCATCTATCTACTTTATTCGTGTCTGGAAGGCCAAAGACTGCCTTGAAACCTCTGCGGCAAACATATGTAAAAACACTTAGTGTTCACACGTTTGATTTAAATATTGACAAATTTTTTCATTAGTACATTAAACCCTCAGCTTTATTCATGTTAAATGCTTTCCGGGAGAGTGACTCCCCCCATTAGCATGACTCCCAGTAACTCAACACAAACTTTGCAAGTGGGTGAACCATGGAACCTGGTAGTCTACTGTGCTCCTATTCTGTGGTGAGGCAGCTGGAACTGGTTATGAACCAGTACTGGAAATAGTATTGGGAGATTTCTTGGCAGATTTCTTACATCGTTATTCAATATGAACTGCCAATCATATGCTCGTAGTTATGAAAATGTCAGGAAACTCCTAGTGTTCATGCTTTGCTTGACAAAGCTATTTTCGAGTCGTGTTGGAAGGCAGGGGCATCCAACATTTGGGATGGAGAAGAAAAGAGCAACCCTGCCCCCAACCTTCCCAGCAGTGTTTGAGAAGTTGGTAATTCAGTCCTAGATGACAAGAGCTCAACTCTGAACTGAGAGACATCCGTTTCACACAGTCTCAATTAGTCCAGGATGTGTGTCAGGGCTACTAGAGTTCTGAAAGGAAATGCAAGAAACTTGTTCATTTCTTGCTCAGTTTGGATCAACTGAGCTTCAGATCAGGGTCAGCAAGTGTTTGACCCTTGCTCCTAGAGGCAGTGGAGCAATGCCCACGAGACAGGAAAGTAAGGCAGAGCCTAGAGAGAAGGGAGAGAGTGAAAGGGAAGGAAAGTAAAGGCTTTGGCAGAGAGATGGAGGGAGGACAAAAAAGAAGTGTGAAAGAAATGCAAAATAGGGGATTAATACAACATCTCATGATGATGAAATAAATTCATATGACCTTTCAACACACATATTATAACTTAAGTTTAGAGTCTTATCACGTTCTTATAAGGTATGTAAGGGCATTCTTAATCTACCCTTGAAAAAGCAATGGTTGCTGTGGAAATTTTGAAAAATGGAAGCACAAAGAAGAAAATTAAAATCACCATACATCCAGGACCTACAGATAATCACTCTTAACAAATATTTGCATGCATACATATAAACACACGAATGAATTCTTTTTACAGCTTGGAATTATACTAGACTTAATTTCTTCTTTTGAATGGAATATGTATTTTCCCCATCATTATTCTTCTAAAACATGGTTTTTAGTGGTTGCAGTGAAACATTCAGGTTGTATCCAACTTTTTGTTATTTATAAATTGTTGAGATGAATATCCTTGTGTATGAATCTTTATATACATCTATGATATTTCTCTAGGCTACAAACAATGAGAGGAATTATTTTCTAAGTCAAAGGTATGCAGCTCTTTAAGGCTTTTTACATATATTTCCAAATAGTCTTCTAAGCAAATTGTTCTAATTAATATTTCTACCATCAGTACAGAATGGTGTCTATTTCTCTGCACTTGCTGCTAACAAATACCTGCTAAGGTACCTACTAGGTATTATACCTTTTTAAGATCATATCTCATTTTTATCCATACTGAAGTTAAACATATTTTTCATATGCTCACGTTTGTAAAACATTTGTACCAGTAATGTAAAACATTTGCATATTTTATGCATTTTCTCTGTCCATTCTACTGTTGGTATTAGTATTCTTATTAGATGAAGAGATTGAGATTTTGAGAGACAACTTGTTCAAGATCACATAGTTAAGTGGCAAATTTGGTTTTTAAGTTGGCTTCAAGTCATGCTAAACACGGTATTCTTTTATAAATCCCAAGGATAATAATATCCTAAGTCCAACACAGCAAAACAAAATCCACTGAAACCACAATAAATAAAATCAAGAAAATCCACAACGGTACAACAAGGTGCAGAGCCCCTCATGAGGAGCTATCAAATATCTCTTTGGTCTTTAATTACAGTCGCTGAGTTGTGTGCTTAGAATATTTGCAGAGAAATAGCAATAGCCTAAGAACCATGTTTATAATGTGTTTTATTTGAATGAGCTCTTCCCTCCAGGTTGGTAGACTTAAAGTAAACCTGTAGGCAGAGATGTGAGGAGAGATGCTGAGGAAGGTGACAGTGTATTGGTGTGTATGGTGTATATGGGGATGGTGTATTGGTTGATGGTCTATTCCACTGGTCAGAGGGGGAGGGAAGGTAGCTACCAAAAAAGCTGGTTGATGGTAGGGGCACTTGTGACTAGGAGCATGCTCTCTGAAATCAGAGAGGGACGTGCAAGTGGCTGAGTGCAGGCTAGGGCAGCCCAGGGGGCAGCCTTCAATGAACGTTATTGGTTCCTTCAACCAACCAGCATCAGCTGAGCTCCTGGTCCAACTTCACCTGGAGCATCAGGCTTTACTCTGGGCACCAGAGTTCAAAAGGGAAGCCTTCATGGGAAGCAAAGATACTAGATTGATGAAGAGAACTAAAATCATGTCACGAGAGCAATGGCTGAAGGAGCTAGAGTGGGGAGCCTGGAGAGGAGAAGACTTGAGGGAACACAAGAATAGTCTTCAAATGCTTCAAGGACACTCTACATCCTTTACTGGACACGTGTGTTCCTCAGCTTCCCTCTTCATTGCCTCATCTCCAGTGTCCTGGCACACGGTGCTCAGTCAGAAAACATATTTATTGACAGGTGCCAGGCACTGTCCCCACCCTTGGGGATCCAGCAGTGGACAGAGCCCCTGCCTTAAAGGAGCATACCTTCTCAAGGTATCCAGTACGTGGCTGCTGAGGATGAGCGGATACATAGGTGAATGCGTCAAAGATTGTACTCATCAAAATGGAGAGCAGAGGAGGAACATTTGGACAGAGATGGTAAATGAGTGATGACCTCTGAAGTGGCTGAAGATAACTAGGAAACGCCAGTGCCTGCAAAGCTGAAGTCAGAGGTCTGAGGAGTAAAGGCCAACTAGTTCCCTCTTCTCCATCCTCACATCACTAAATCACATCTCTAATTAAAGCCCCACCCGGTTAAACCACGTTGATGGTTCCCTATTGCTTTTAGGAAAAAGTGCAAATTCCATAACCGGATGCATAAGTTGGCTCACAAATGGGAGCCTGTCTCTCTTTCCAGTCTTATGCTCTGTTGTTCTGACAAAAGGAAGAGAATCGGATAGAAAACTCCTGCCTGGGGTTGGCTCAGTGCAGGCTAGGGGCAGCCCAGGGAGGCAACCTTCAATGAACGTCATTGGTTCCTTCAACCAACCAGCACCAGCTGAGTGCCAGCCACGGTGTGGCAGTGGGTGCAGGTCCTGGTGCTCGAAGAGCTCACAGTTTAAAGAAACTGTGGCGACATGTCATAAGGGCTACGGCCTGGTGAGGAGGAAATGGCAGGAATGGAGGCAGCGGTACTTCTATTCATTCATTCTGCAGATACCGAGTGCCCGCTGCATGCCCGCCACTATTCTAGGTGCCAGGGCTCAGTGGTGAACCAAGGGCAGGGAAGGAGAGCAGTCTATTCGGTTCAGCCAATACAGGGTTTAGGGTCTGCGGAGAATTTTAAAACAATCATGAAACCAACTCTCTGTTAGTCTGCTGTTATTACCATATTGTGTCTGCGATTCAAACAACGTCCTATGAAATACTCCTATCCACCAGGGAGATGCTCCCACTGCCCTG